>NW_018020788.1:125624-133932 GCF_002006095.1 Pseudomyrmex gracilis | reverse complement strand
CAGCACGACACTACTGACGCACCATGTTGATCTTGCTCTTTGGCGCATTATCCCGGCTGTATACATTATTAATGAAGAAGACATACATAACCTCTACGGATTCACGCGACCTGTGGTATCGTCGCTGTAGAAAATACACTGGGTTACAAGTTTTTTTTTTTTTTTTTTTTTTTTTTCTTCGTGTCTCATACAGTATTTACGCACAACGTTCTCGAGCAGCGCAGCAACGTTTTTTAATTTCACTATCATGACTGCAGCGCTAATGAGCCATTGTTGCTAGAATATCTAATTACTAAAGATTCTTGCTTAAATTAGTGGGAGTTAAAAAAAGAAATGCGGGGAGAGTTATTTATTTCGATTTTAATGAGCTAAAAGCTACGACAAATAACTGTCGTAGACACTTCGACGCCGCGGCAAAAGAACTGCTTTCTCATAAATGCAATGAGATTTCTTTTCTAAAATTACGTCCGCGAAAATTAATCTTGAAAAAACTTCGAGAAATTGGAATTGAGAAATCATCGAAAAACTGTTGAAACATCCGTATCAAGTTTAAATAATTGCAATGAGACTAATATATAATATATAAAATATTAAGTAATTTTTTATATATATTATATATATAAAATATTAATTTATAATGTATAAAAAGATATGATAAATATATATTAGTTTTTAACGCTGATCATGATGAAATTATAAAGTTTTTTACCTGTTTAATAATTTTATATACACTTTGTGTCGATTTGCTGCATTCTTTCAAGTGCGGTTGAAAGAATGCGGCAAACGGAAAGGTTCTGCTCGCTCGGGAATCATTTTTGTCAAAGAGTTTTACACTTCGGTCTTGTTGCGTTCTGCATATGCGTATTACGTATCCACGTAATAACAGATGCACTTTAGTACATGTAAATAAAGACGAAACGATGTACATATATGTATGTGACAGAGCCGGAGCGTATGTTCTTTGGGAGTTGCTTATACACACACGAGCGATACATCCTTCCTTTCACATTCTCGCTCCCTCATTTCCCAACGCTAGTTTATCATCTACATATCACGTACGTGTTGTGTCACAACCGATGACGAAGGTGAAGGTCATTTACTGTCCATTAGCTTTCCTTTCCATCATGCTAAATACGTTCATGCTAAAAAAGAGTTTCCTAACATCTGACATTTATAATATATGGAAAAAAAAAAGGTAAACGTCAGTAAAGATATTTTACGTGAAAATTAAATTTTCGTCCCACTTTGAGCAACTTATTGACGAAACAAGTCTTTTAATGGTGGCGTAAATGGGCGTCTCAATTTACAGCTTGATAACTCCGAAAACACGTTATAGAGAGCGCACCCCCGATCGATTCCGAACACGTTGCGCGAGAGAAAGAAAATACTTGCGCCATTCAGAAAATCTCTCGGAACAAAGTGGGAAGTTTTGAGATTTTATTAAGAAATCGAATCTATATCGAGATACGATATTGTGCATCAAGCATCTCTCTACACTTGTTGAAAAATATTGTTTTGCGAGTTCGGAAGCACGATCCGTGCCCGCGCGCGTCGCGAGTTTCAATTGTACATTCACCAATTTCCCGTTAACGTGGCGTCGAAATGCGAGAAAGACCGACAAATAGCATTACTAAACTGGCCAAAATAAATTGAGAGCATGTAACAGACGGAATACGTGTCATAAACGTTACATTCGTACAATAAAACCTGCCGCTACGGGGATTGATCGCTCGGAATTGTTACGGCTGACATTTCCGCGAACATTGCAACATCATTTACAAATCCAACAATCCAAATGTTTGTCGACGTATTTTTTTTATTTTCATCGACTTTACATCGTACCTTTACATATTTAGTTCTCACTTATTTGTAAATAGTAGTCAAAACTTCTCTCTTTGTTGTTTAGATTCTATTTTATTATAATTCAAACAAAATTGGTGTGAATGTTCATGCCGCACAAATTGATCTCGCTCTAATAATGTTTTCTGAAACAATATAAAAAATATCAAAATATAAACTGCGATACACAAATCATAAATTTTGCGATATAAAATTTGATTGTTATATCTCACGATAATATCGAGAAATGACCGGATTTTACTGTTAAACTAGCTTCGTTATTATCGCGTTATTGTCAGCGCGAGTTTATTCGATATTAATTTTGGCAAAAAGAGAAAATTCGATCGGATAACGTTTCACGATGTGCATGTACAGAGTGTCCGACAATTAGTGTAAAATCTCGCGTAGGCAGGTAGAAAGAGTAAAACTGAGTCCGAAAAGTCCTGAATCAATTTTTTCTATTACATATAATAAAGAAGTAATTAATGAATAAATCAAGCCAATCAGCGCCGACCTTTAGCCTCGCAAAGCGCTCACGCACACCAGGCGCGTGGTTCACTGACGTGCGCCCGGCTAAAGGTCGGCGCTGATTGGCTTGATTTATTCATTAATTACTCCTTTATTATATGTAATAGAAAAAAATGGTTCAGGATTTTTCGACTCAGTTTTACTCCTTCTACTCGCCTACCAGAGATTTTACACTAATTGTCGGACACTCTGTATGTATACTAAATACGTCGGTATCATGCGTGTGTGCTAAACAAAGAATAAGACTAATTTAACGACGAAGTCTCGTTGTTTATGTGTTAATTACGATTGATCGGATGCGGAACACATATTTTTTAGCTTGCAACTTCGCAAACACGCGCTCTCTTTTGCGCACTTCATTTATCTCTTTAAATATTTACATGGTGTTCTCTTTTTTTTTCTATCTTATATCACTGTACGTACAGTGCAAGGCCGCCAAGCACGTTTGTTAAGTCGGAGTGTTAGGAGATTCACACAGGTAACTTATATAATACTCGTCTTTCCACCAACTTTCGCTGCTACCCACCCATTTATTTCGCTCTTTCACGTCGCTTCTCATTTCTGACTACGCGAATTATACGGAAAACCCTCGCGTGTGGCAGCGCTCATTTTTCGCGCTTACTCATTTTCACGCTGTTTCATTCGGACGCATATTTCAAATTGCGCTGACATGAAACGTTCTGTGCCAATTCAAAACTGAGAATATGAATTATCTTCCGCGAATAAAAAAAAAAAAAAAAAAAATACATAGTTTGCATATTTTGGAGTCGAAGCGTTAAATTATATCTCGACGGAAGATCTATTGTTACATCTCTATCTGTTATTCTATTTTGTAGAATATGTTTCTTGACTTAATTTCATTAATTTTATTTTTTTTTAATGTGTTCCGGTAAGATTTCCGCATCTTAACTGCACTTGGCTTCACAGCGGTATCTGTGCTTCTACTTATCTATTGTATGAATACGTAACTTTTAGTATACTCTCGCCGTGTTCTCTCTTAGAAGATGTCTGAGTTGATGTTATTACCGCCTATCAAGTAATCCCGCACTAAACGGTCGCGTAACCGTCGCCTCCAGGAGCAAAGGAAAGGAATTCTCCTCATAAAAGTCTTACGGCGCGATAGGGAGCAACGAAGTAAATGCGGAAGGCCTGAGCACGCGGAAGCAAGAGCCCGGCCGAAGAAGCAGTTGCCGGGGCGAAATGCAATTTGTATTAATTTCAACGGAATTAGGAGTTACGCCTTTGGGCTGCAATTAAAATTTGCATAAACAAATTTTGCTCGTCGATTTAAGTACGAGAAGGACGAGAGAGGTGTTTTTTTTCTTCCTATTTTCTTTTTCTTTCTTTTTCTTTCGTGCCTGGCCGACCATCTCTCTCTCTTTCTCTCTCTCTTTCGGCCAGGCGCATTTCCGCTGATTGTTTTACTTCTGTCGTTCATATCGAGAATGTACAGCGCGCGCATCTCTCGCTACAAGTAGCAAACTTGTTAAGTGCTTTCAACTGTAGTTTGCTCAATTTTAGGAAGCTGAAAGCACGTTAAATACTTATACAGAAAAAATCGATCGTATCTATTAACTCGAATTATATTTTACATCATTACTTTTTATACTCATTTGAAAAATAATTTTTTTAATGCTTCCTCAAAAAAAAAACTTTCTTGTTAATTTATTTTTTTCTATGTACTCTCTTCATTGCGATATCATAACTTGAAAAATTCAAATCGCCGAAATTTTCTCTTTTTTCTCAATTTTCCACATCTCTCTGAACCTTTTAATTCTCTTCAACTAAAGTGCACTTCTTCACTTTGCCAATTCCGCGATACTTCTCTCTGTCGCTCTTTCGTAATGAGGCAACCATTTTATGTCTATTAATACGATGCCAAAAAGAATACCGAGTGCAAAGAGCTTGTCCGCGCCATCAAAGAATCTTCGTTCGCCGGTTGAGAGGAGGAATTACGCCTGTACATTAGCTTTGACGAGTTGAAGTCCGCGAGAACGCGGGGAAAACCCGAAGCCGGGTGTGGCCAGTTGGGGTGCTCGAGGCAAGAAGAGATACGGCTAAAAGTAAGGGATGGTGGGCGAGGGATGCGCGGACTTCAGGGGGAGAGATGCCAAGATAAAAGGCGCGTTTTGTAACAAGCAGCACTTAGGGAACTCGACGCCCTTACGGCCACCGGGACCAGTACGTTTAATTAAGTGCAGAAATATTCCACATTAAAGAATTAAGCAGGCGTAGCTGTGATTCCCTTCTCCCGAGATTTCTTCTCTCTCGCCAGCGACGAGACAAAAGACGTGCGCGCATCTTTCTTTCTTTTTTTTTTTTTGTTTTTTTTTTCACTGGAAATTCTTTTTTCTCGTGAAAACGGCGAAATCAGAATTTTCGCGAGGGCGCGTATAATTTCGTTTCGTTCGTTTTTTCACACCCGTCTACGTTCACGCCGGAGAATGGACGGCAGACTCACATTTTAAACGGTAAATATAAAGAAAATCTAATATTACTGAATCAAAAAAATGTAAAATCTTTTTTTTCTATAATACAAAATATTTATTCTACAAAATAATTCTGTGTGTAAATAATCTACTGATATCTCTCTCACGAGTGAAAAAGAGAAAGAATCTATATATATTTTTTCCCAACGAGAAATCAACGTCACCAGCACAACCAGTCGACGTCGCGTCTTTTCAGACGTGCCGCTCTTATGCGAAAGTCAGTCGTGCCTCTCTCTGAAAAGCGCAATCTGCCGACTTTCACTGTCCGACGAGATGCAGAAGTTTATGGGTACATTTATGCCGTATTCCTATCACGGCGATTAAGACCATAATCCGATAAAATTCGCCCGCTGGGTCAATGGAAAACTAGGCGAGGATGCCCTAGTTTCCGAACCAACGAGCATCTGCTAATGAATTTAGTCCCGTCGTGGAAGCGCCGTGGTAAAAGGGTTCAAACGACTCCAAGAGCCTGACGCCTCTGTCAGCGAAACACACCAACAAGCTCTATCGCGAGAATATGTTACAAAAGTTACGTCACCGCACAACCACTACTAGAGATTTTTTTTTTTTTCGAGAAAACACTTCTTCTCGCGGAAGCAAAGGAAAATATATACGTATATATATGTATCTTTTTTTTTTCTTCGTTAGATGACGTCGCATCAAATGCGAATTTTGTGTCTCAAAAGCAAACTACAAATATATAAAATAGAATTTTTTATCGTTTCTTTATAAACCCGAGAGAAGTAGTCTTTCCATAATTCACAAATATGTTCGCGTTTGCATTGCCGCGAGCGACGCCAGTCTTACGAAATTTTACGTGACGTAACACACAACGCGGCAGATATGCATGCAGCGTTCGTTGTGCATTTGCTTTATCCCGAAGGATTTCATGTGGCATGGCGGAGTCACTTCTGAAGCGGAATCTTTACGACGCGAAGATGCGTCAGATAACTTTTTCCCTCTCGCAGACAAGAGAGCACCACATTTCCTACGTTTATCTTTCTCTTTCCCCTCGCAAGCGCGCGTGCTGGAACGCTTTTACATATGTAATCTTGTGCTGTGCGCGCCATTGTTTTTATTCGTCGCTAAAACGGAATCTACCAACCTCTACGTGAGAAAATAGACAGAGAATTTTTCACATTCGAAGGTGAAAATCCGACTAATTCTTGAGCACGCGGAATTTTTATACGCGAAAGACATCGTCTGAGATACGCGATTTCCAGAAATCTTTCAATATATTGCGTTATCCCGCTTAGAGAAAAATTCTCGCGATATAATAAATAATATGTACACACGTGCTTTTATATAAAAGAGATTTATTATCGTATCTATTCCTCTTTGACTCAGCACAAGATTTTAATATTAAAAAATATTAAAATACTCTTTGTGCGAGGAAAACTAATATTATCTTGAGAAATATGGTATTTATATAGGTTTATAAAAATTTCGTGTTGGCAAACATCATCAAAATGAGCAAATAAGAAGCGAGCAATGGAAATTTCCGTGCGAATAAGTCTTTTGAAACGCCGCACAGACGCGGAATATTATTATACAGAAAGTAAGTACGATAAAAGCTGCATTGTATGAACAGATATGAAGAGAGGACACGCGGTGCAACAAAGGAGAGATTGGATTTATCCAAATGCATTACAGTAATAGTGCCTTCAGACCTACACACAATGGGATGAGGTCTTATCTCTCAAACTTCATTATTCAAGCGTTATCTGTGCTGAATGCCAATAATCAATATCTAACAATATTGTTTATACACGTTAATGGTATACGTCAAATTGAAACAAGTTTAATCCGACTGTGATTTTCTTACGGCTTATTTATTGCACGTTAAAACATTGACGGTTAAAGGCTGCGAGCGTTATTGAAAAACGCACCGAACCAAATGGACATTTATTGAGACAATGATGTTAATTGAAGAGAAAACCGTGTCATGTCTATTATTATTTCGTCGAGAATGACACGTTGATGATTTGTTAAAAAAAAAACACGCTTTTCTCGGCGAGAATAAATATATATTATTTTTCTAATAAAATATATTAAAGTAATACAACTAATATACAGTTGTTAATAACTTGCATTGAATAATCACTCACAAAAGAAGATTAAAGTAATTTTTACGCGTCATATGTTTAGGTGGAATTTAAAATATATTTGTGTGTAATTTAAATAAATAATGTTATATACGACAAATGTCAAATTCAAATCCTCGATTGTGCAGACATTACGCAGTCATGTGTGGGTTTTCGTTATTTATAAATACTGTTGTGTTTTTAAACGTGAAATATATATATCGCATTCGCGAGATGCGAGGTAAACGAACTTCTTTATCATAGATTCAACGAGATTGAAATAGAATTTCATCCAAGTATAATTAATGGCCGTTCTCTCTCGAGCGCACTTGTGTAGCTGCCATGAAAAACATGACGTCAGCATGAAACACATTCGTTCACGATCCGACGAGTCACGCTTTATACAGGGAAATCTCATTGTTGAAAACATATATATATATATATATAGATTACTTGTACAATCGCGAGGCACTCTGCCGCGTATTACAATTTTTGTGCCTGAAAGTCTATCTTCGAAGTTCAACAAAGTTAAAATTTCAAATAAGTAATTTGTCATGTGTTATCAAATAAATGGGTATCGATTGTGTGTCTTCGTGGAATCTATTAAAACATATATACGAAAAACGGAGACGAGTAATATCATCGGTTATGACATGTTCGCGTAGTTGCTCGTACAATTATCGATTATCAATAGGTTGCGGAAATTTGTGAGGATTCGGCGCTTCTCTCGTTCTCTCAGAATGGACAGCATCCGAAACACACGTTTGATCTAATTTTGCATGTATGTTATATTTTGTATATTACGACTGTGGACATTGACATTCTCCGTCTCTGTGAAAGAGATGTTATAATTATAATTCTTAAGACAGAGAAAAGTATTCAAAGGCAAAAGTTTCGTGACAAATTACTATTGTGCGGATAGGTAAACGTAACGAGAGAGCGAGAGAAACTTGATAACACCACAAAGAGAACGCGGAGTCAGGTCTCGATGCAGATATGTTTAAGTTTCCACGCCGCTGTGTGTGTCAAACTCAAATCATTAAGGAAATTCATATCCACAGTTCCATTAGTATTAGTCTCTCGCAATATCTATAACTTTCTCCTCGGATTGTTAACCGAACTCGTCTTACCCCCCGTCTGTGATCACACACGTTTGAGCAGAGATCATAGACTCCGAAAGTTTCTTAGTCGTATTGCGCGACGATGTTTTCGCCGTCTCGCAAATTCGCATACAGCTGTGCAGAAAAAATTACATTATGCATTCCTGCGTAACGAGTTGAATATTCGTCAAAAAAAAAAAAAAAAAAAAAAAAAAAAAAAAAAAAAAAAACAAAAATAGAACGACGTATGATGTAGGTGGAAAACTCT
>NW_018020788.1:66920-125613 GCF_002006095.1 Pseudomyrmex gracilis | reverse complement strand
TGAGCAGAGATCATAGACTCCGAAAGTTTCTTAGTCGTATTGCGCGACGATGTTTTCGCCGTCTCGCAAATTCGCATACAGCTGTGCAGAAAAAAGGACATCATCTAGATGTAAACTTCGATAAGAACGACGATTTAAAAAAAAAAAAAAAAAAAAAAAAAACAAATAAATAAAGACAAAAATAGAACGACGTATGATGTAGGTGGAAAACTCTGTCTTGTTAAATAGGTTGCTCTGTGTTGTACGGTGTAAAGTTAGGTTTGTACATTAAACAAACATTTGCGAGTTAAATTGATTTGCTAACAAATCATACCAGTTAAACATAAATCTTACGATACGAGAATGAGGGTATTATACAATAACAGAGAGCGAGCTGATAATGCATTTTGAGAGCTAATAAAATATTTCGTATATTCTCTCTCTCTCTCTCTCCCTCTGGTTTTCAACATGAATTATATTTAATACCATTTAATCGTCTTTATATATACAAACCGTGAAAGTACCCAAGTCTTTTCTTTCTTGACTCGAAAGTTAGTTCGTCTCAATTCCCGTGGCTTTTATTATCCAGCAATTCAGTCGCCGCTGCGAAACATGAGATGCGGCCTCGGTTCCATGCTGAACTTCCGTCTTTCCGAGCGGATGCTCGCGGCAGCCCGCGGGGGGTTTAAGTACGAAGGTTCAAAAGAGCAGGAATCGTCGGTCGTCGGTGCTCGGTTACGGTAGCCAAGTTTCTCACTAAATCCACGAAGTTTTAGCAGTGCGATTTACCCGCGGCGTGCCAGGTAAGTCGCCGTTGCAGACACGTTGCGGACCCAGCCCAAGAGGCAGTTACCGGGTGCGTGATAAACACCGGCGTATCCTGATGAAAGAGCCGCAAGAATGGCAAGAATAACTTTACTTTCGTTCTCGAGCTTGCAAGTCTCGACGCGCTCTTCCGGCATCCGACTTTACGTTGCGGTATGTTTCAAAGTAATCTGCTATTGTTATTACATAATAAAAATCAGAGATGTTATTATTACATTAAAAACATGAAAAATGCGCTTGGCTATAGTTTTCAAAATTTATTTTGAGGTCGACGTTTAACTTGGTCTACGAGAGATGGTTTAAGACTTGGTTTAAGAGATTGTTCTAAGAAAACTATCTTTTGACATTCTGTTGACATATTGCATTTTATTGAAAATGCATGCCAATAAAATGAAGAAACTTTGTGATGCACGTTATATAAGAAATATTTTGTAACATCGCTACACTGAACTTCGGCAGAAGAAGAACATCGTAGTACAACGCGCAGATGAATTGAGTACGTATTTTAATTTGCGAGTTTTTTAATTTCTTCGAAAGATGAATTATTTTTTGTTTGAATTGTGAACAATCTAATTGTATATAACGGTGCAAATTATTCGAACGCGGTTGTGGCTTATTCACCGCTTTCATCGATCACAGTCTTGAGAAGGCCAAACATGACTCTCCGTCTTGTACAATTTAATCAACGGGCACGGATTTATCGAACGGAACGTCGAACTTAACCCCATGTTGACCAATTTCAACGGTTTACCCTCACTGCCTCGTTACTGGAAGCCTCGGGGTACGTAGACCGACGGCTTACGAAGGAGTTGGTGGAACAGGGTTGCACACCTCCTCTTAACTGTGCCACGAGGAGTTTGCCATGCTATCGTTATGCTCGACGCTGGTACTGGCTAGAGGGAAGACGACAGAGTGAGCTCAAAAGAAGACTTATGGCTCTTGCACACACTAGAATGCATGCAACGCTTGTCACGTGACGAGAAACGACGCGGATAGCCAATCAACGTGTTGCGGAAAATAATATTTGTAGATATAGAATAGCTCCGAAAAAGCGTGACGATGATTGAGGTCATCGTTTTTTTCTTATTGTGTCTTGTGTGCAAGAGAGAGAGAGAGAGAGAGAAAGAGTCATAAGTTACAAAAAAAACAACTCTATTTCGATAAGTTTGCAGAAAATTGTTTCGTTGATCAAAACCTATTTTTTACTTTTATCGGAACAGAAAAGCATTTTCCTTCTATTTTTGTTTCTTTGTTAGATTAATATTTAATTTCTCTTTTTGTTTTTTCTCTTTCTCATTAAGGATGTTAAAAGGGCAACTCGTTATTACCGACGTAAAGTGTCAACCCTATTTCGATTTTGACCGCGGTCCGCCGTCTATGTCGGCGGAATGTTCTACCCTATATTGCCTGTCAGAGCGAGCGCTAGCATCCTCTTTTGCATGCCCACTATCCCCAGATAACCAGCTTGGCCGGCATCCAGAGTTCAACCCGGAGTTGCATTCCAATAGAGGCTTTCTCTCCTCTCGCGTAGCGCGCTTCGTTGGTAATGTATGCATACGCGAACGAATGCGGGGGCGGGCCGGTGTAACACCGCGATTGCGTAAGGGTGTGCGAATATAAAAGCCACTTCGATAAATTCCAAGTGGGAATTTATATCGCCCGCGTATTGTTCGCCGCAATGACACGTTCAATTTCTAAAAATCGATTTTCCATTCGCGCGATAAAACATTGAGAATATCGTTTCCTCTTTTCAGCGACCTATGTTTTTCAACCATTAAAAAAAAAAATGACACTTTATGATAACACCATAAAGCGATTTATCTTGAAATGTGTGTGTGAAAAACAGTTCCAATAAATAATAATCCTAATTATTAAAAACTATTTTTCTATTGTAATTAATTGCAATTATTCTACGTGCAATTAATGTCGATGAAATAATTATACAAAGTGTGAATATTATATTTTAGCGAGCTGTCAAACAAACACGTGCGATAACGAGTCACGTGTTTTTCTGAAGAATAATAAAACTCGTCGACGACAACAGCAATATATGTGCCACCACGCTTCGTCGTTTCGAATATTTCTCAATCGCCTCCCCGTGTACATCTCAGTTTTCTATTCTTAACACATTTATCTTCAAGTTCAGAAAGAAGTCTATTTATTCATTTGATTAGTATTGAACAGAGAAACGCGCGTGGGGGAGAACTGTGTGTTCTGCTTTTTGAGCGTGAAGGATCGAACGTGCAATGTATACGAAGAATGTGGGTTTCGAACAGCTGGTCGGCCGTAACTTCTTTTACGTAGGTAATCAATTTAAGTTTAGACGGCAAACAGCGCTCTTAGGGAGGAAAAGTGTGTGAATGTAGGTTGTACATATACTCGCCCAAATAAATAGCGATAAATATCGCGCTATCGATGAAGATTAAATGAAGAAAAAAAAAAAAAGAATTCAATCTCTTATCGGATATTCTTTGTCCGTCTATTCTTTTTCAGATCGCAGAATGCGGAAGAATTTCGTCTGACGCACGATTAAACGGCCGATAATAAAAGCGCCTAAATGGCGGCAAAGCGTCGCTTTTGACGGCATTGTAATAATTTTGTGCAAGAGAATATTCAGAGGTGCTCTCGAACGCCGTGCTTAACAATCTGACGGTAAAATCGAATCGAGCAAGGCCGTCAATGTGTCAGCACTCTTACAAAGTTGGCCAAAACGAAAACCTTTACGCGACTTGACAGGCTCTCACGTCAACTCTTTCTCTCTCTTTCTCTCTCTCTTTCTCTCTTTTTCTTCTCCTTTCTCTCTCTTTCTTTTGGGTTGAACTTTTTTCAGTGTCATGCAATCACGCCGCACTATCTATCTTCTCGAGCCAATTATCGTACTTCGATCGCGATTTCGTCGTGGCCAGTTCGATATAGACGAGCGGTTGAACAAACAAAGAGCCGTTCTCGCCAGAACAGCAATAGAATAGATGTTTGTGCCAGGGAAAAACACGGGTGCGAGAGAGTCGCGAGTCAATAATTAAATCCACTTCCTGGCGAGCGCAAGCCGGCACTTTGATTCTCATGAATGTTCAAGAAACGCGAGGAGTGAGTGAATTACGCTCCAAAGCGGAAGGTGAAAGAAAGAAGAAGTTGCGTTTGAAAGCAAAACGCGCGAAACAGGTCGCTCGCGAAACTCAACCCGGTAACTTTCGAGATAATAGAGGTCGCGTTCAACGAGCCTGCATTATTTCGCGACGCGTTATTATTATGCGCAAAGCGAACCCGATATACTTGCTTGCTTCGTGTGCAATCGGAGCGAGTTTATTCTTGTCGTCGGCGTCGAATGTCGATGCGATCGTTTTATAGATTGATTACGTCGAGTTAGATATATATATATATATACCAATTTTCTCCTAAAATTTCATTTTACTACGCGTATAATTTAATATACAATGTTTTTATATACAATTCAAAATTATTTTTATTATTATTTTTATTATTATATATCTACAAATGTGTAGAGCAAAATTATGAGACTATCTCATATTGCGTACTATTTTATAAATGTTCAGCATCTTCGCGTTAAAACTACAGAATCAAGAATAATTCGCAGCATTCGCGCGTAGCTTCGATTTGTTCAGCTATCCGCGCGTTTGTTGCGACACTGCGGAGCAAAATAAAAGAAAAAAACGCGGAGACAAGAGCGGAAAAACCGCGAAAGGATCGGGAAAAACGTAAGAAAGAGCGCGTAACCGCGGCGCGGCGAAGAAAGCTAAGAGAAGATAGAGACCGAGAGGGAACGCGCGCCGGATACGGAAATGGCGCAGTGTCCCGCGGGATACGCGCGGCGATTGTTTTGGCCGGGCTCCCATTTCTACGGTTTTATGGGCAGTCGGCGGAATTTGCGGCGACCCGTATATAGCCGCGCAACGAGCGCCGGCACTTTTGCCTCATGGGTCGCGGCCGTGGGTCGCCATTAGTTACAGACCTCGCCGCCGGGGCTCACCGTCTCTCGCACTCCTCTTTCTCTCTCTCTCTCTCTCTCTTTCTCCCTTCCACTCACTCTTGCGCGATTGTTCTTATTTTCCAAAGTTCCGTCGAGAGAGCTCACCCGGTTGTGCCGCCCCGACCGCCGCCGTCGTCAACCCCGCGCGTTTCCACCCCAGGCTCTCAGCCAGCTTTTTCCAGACGTCCGCGCCTGGTACAATGGTTACACCGTCCTTTGTATCGACGCCGAGATCGACGCGTCGGATACCGCTCGAGTTACTCCAGTTCAAAGTTGAAGCCTAGTTTTTCTTCCGTTAACCGGCTAGGTCGTACCCTTTGACAGAGAGGGAGTACGTCGGCAAAAAATAACACATTTCCCTCGGGCGCGTGTCTCCCTTTCTCTTTCTTCTTCGATGGTCATTAAAATAAATTGGATGGTGGATTAATGGAAGGAAAAACTAGCATCCAGAGTTCATTAATAAAATTCATGCAGCGTCTAAGTAACAGCGCTAGTTTAATAAAAAGTTTCTCATAGACACTTCACCGGGACCGTAAGCGTTAACAAGATAATTATAAAATTGTTGATTATATACCTATGGAACATAGCAACTAAATTCGCACAGAGAAACAGTTACAAGAAAAACCGACTAGTGAGTAATTGTATTGTTTTTTTGTTGAAAATACCAAATGTGTGTGTAAAACACATGTTTTTGTTTTGCATGTGAATCGATTACCTGCGGCTTTTTATCAAATATTCGATTTTTATTTATCGAAGTGTGTTTGTCAACATGTAGATGCGTACAATGCAATATAAATATTTTTAGATGAAATTATTGTTCCGCCGCACATATATACGTGCGCTCTATATACGTAATCAGACAGTTTCTGAAAATCGAGCAATTGTATTTGGGTTTTTGATAAAATCAGAAATATTGGAGACACATTGTTGTAAATAAACATGCTGGCGTAAAAGCCACAAAGAGCTCACGGTTTTGCTTCCGGTAGGGGGATCGCAGTAACGATGTGTGCGCGCGGTAAACTGGCCTTAATTTGGTTAAACAATTTCTCCTTCTTGCCGCAAGGTAACTGTTGACGCGAGTAAACATGTAATATGAGATGCGTTGTATGCATGACCCTCCTCAAGTTTGCAATTCTCGGAGTTCGTGGAGAATTCTCTCTCTCTCTCTCTCTCTTCCTCTCTCTCTCTCTCTCTCTCTCTTTTCCTCTCTTTCTCTCTCTCTCTCACTCTCTCTCTTTCTTTCTCTTTTTTTCTTTCACTCTCTACGAGATACACTTGGATTAAACTGCGGAGATAGATCTATCCTCCCTCGCCGGCTAGCAATATCTCTTTGGACATAATATATTATGCACGCGGTCCGAGATTCCGCGAATTCTCAGATCGACCTCTCTCGTCGAAAAGATCTCGAATATTGCACCGCGGCTATATTAAGACGTTCAATACTTTGAGTCCGTCGTAGACGGACATAAAGACGGGCATCACAAAATATCGTGATAGTTCAGCGAATTAAACTCCCCTGAGCTATTGCGAAGGGATGGCGAAACTCTCAAGTTGCGGCCAGCAACAAAGCGACGCGATATTGTGCAATATCGCTCATACGAACGGTTGCAGATTAAAGTACTAGCTAAATTTGAGAAATAACAATGTGGAAACTTTTGCGCTAACGTAACTCGTCCCGTGATTGCGTCGATACCACTATATTTTTGCAAAGTTTTTTATTTGTCAAATAATAACGCGTTGATGATAGAAAAATTTTAGAGAAAAAATTAGATAAGGAGATATCACGGGCATTTATCATATATATATATAAGAGATGCAAAATATAAGATTCTGTATAAATTTACGAATTGAAAATTTTAACTTAAAATTCACGTGTAAAATTTACACAAAGAAATATATATACATATTTCTTGTACGAACATCCAGCGTAGGCTCTCATTGACCGGTTAAACTTCGCGTTAAACTTTACGTTTCAGAGAATTAGTACGTCCTATTTAAACACTTTTTGCGTATTTTATTTAATTACATGTATTTTAAATAAAGGCGTAGATTTCAAACTTCAGCCAACGAAATTACACATCAAATGAGATAGGAACGTGCTTTTACGTTCTTATTGCTCAGGTATTTTGAAACTTTAACAATCAAGCATATATAGCGACAGTACACAAATCGTTACATGCAACATGTAGAAGCGCTATTACCTCTTACGAGACGCAGTCGTATGCGGTCGCTATTAGACAACACGAGCGTGACCTGAATTTACAACAGAAAGGGTTAAACACGAGTAACAGTATATAATGGAACCGTATACGAATACCACTGACGTCGAGATTTTGGCGTAATAACTATGTTTACGTAATTAAATGGGATGCGCACTCTAACAATAAGTAGTCTTACGCGCGCTGTTCGAGATAGAATATGTTTACGTATTATATAATACGTTAGAACAGTTCATGTTGTTAACTGTTTTTTTTTTTTTTTTTTTTGTGATGACGGATTAATCGATTTTTTCTGTATAAATTCAGCTGCGTTTCTTAATTTTTTTGTTTGATACCTCTATAGATATACATATTGCTAATAATTAGTGCAATATATTAGCGCAATATATTTATTCTAGTTTTTTTTTCGAAATCTCTCTATTTTAAAATTATTTATCAATTTTTTAGATACTTGAAAATTTAAAAACCTAACATTTTCACACACACACAAGCATAACTTGTATATCACTGTCGAGAAGACTTGATCTAATTGGGAGAGAAGCAGAATATCGTGACGTTATCAGGATTCATTTCGATAAGTTTCGATGATCTTTCATTGCAGAATCTCTCGGTTTCGCTATCTTCTTCTCTCTCTCGGTCTCTTTCATCTGGAAATTCTCGTTACGAATCGGAGTGACAGCAAGAGGCCATTTAGCATCGGATCTAGCTTACCCTCGTCAAGCCTCGTCGTCTTATATTCAACCGACTGTCGAATTGGCTCGACTTCATGGACCGTCGAGTCGACGTGTACTCGAGGTATTTTTCGCGACTCGAAGAAGCCAAGAACAAGCGCGATTTCCATAATCGATATCGGGAAGAGAAAGCGCGTCCCCGGTCCTAGAGACTTCTCCATCGTCGAGGGACCGTGTCTTGTTTTTCCTTCCTCGATTCGAAAGATGCCGTCCTCTTCTTTTCCTCGACTTTCAGCTCTCCCTCCCCCCCCTCCCTTTCTCGTTCTCCAACCAACGCGCGTTTTCCTGATTTTCTCCAGTTATTTCCCGAGAGAAGAGTCATCATCCTCGGCAAAAATTTCCAGGATCCTCGACCGTGTATGTCCTGCGCTGATTATTTGAACTCCGACGAGGAATTACGATTTTCCGATCGGAGTGTCTTGGCCACACAATCCTTTCGCGAAAGTGAGATGACGCGAAGCGACGGCTTGTTATAGCTGAGAATATTATCTAAAATTAAAGCCTGAGTAAAGATATATTGGTATTTAAGTTAACACACACATCAAACTTCTCGGATTTCTCTCTCGAGCACACTTTGTACCTCTGACAGCCACATATTATCTACATAGAACACTTTACATCAGATTCATTTCAATCTCCGTTAAATTTCATACATTAAGCGAATTTTAATTAGCGGTGAAATAATGACATTTGAGTTATTTTAACCAATAATTTAGTACCATTGAACACTCTAATAAATAATAAATAAATTGTAAATTAACTAATGCTGACGATAAATTATATTATATCCAACGGCAATTAGCATATAAATGCAATATCATTAAATCAACAGACGTAGTATGTTATATCTATCTTTATAATTATCAAATAATATAATCTATCTTTATAATTTCGAAAAAAAATAGTATTTTTTAAATGTGATCATAACTCTTCAAAAATATATTTAATCATAAAAAGAGAGAATAGATACAAATTTAATATGCAATTTTGTATTTTATAAATATAATGTTTTTTAAATTACCTCTTTGTGTAATCCCTGACACAATTTAAACTAATTACATTTATTTAAATATATCCGCAAATTATTTAGAGGACGGATATTTTATTAGATTTGTTCTGGTGAAAACTACTAATAACAAAAATTGTATCACACATGATTGTACAAAGTCTAATTTTTTTTATTGCTATCATATTCAAGATAAGTTTTTTAAATGTTTTCGTTACACGTATTAATTACTGCTTATAAAACAAATTTCAGTTTCTGTTTTGTATATAAACCAGTTCAAAAGTTACTTGTGTACATATAGCCAGAAAGTCAAGTATTATTTTTATAAAAAGAATTCAACGGAGGATATCAACTCGTAATTTTATACTCGACCACGAAGCATGATATCCAAGAAGAAGAAACCGAGAGATATCCAAGCGCGGAGTACTTTCTCTGAAAGAGATCTATCCCACTGTTTTCACGTTAAGGAAACTCGGACTTTTGCTTTCATGAAAAATCGGATTTGTGTCAGAACTTATCATAAAAAGTTCCAAAACGACGACATTCCGGAAATACACACACACACACACATTGTCGCGCGATGTGAAAATAAATGGAACGTCGCAAGTAGTGAAGAATCTCCAGTGGTCATCGACATGCGTTGTCAAACAACCGCGCATCATCTCGTTCAAAAATTCTCCGGCCAATTCTTCTCAATCCTTGTCCACGATTCTTTTCTTAGAAAATCCACCTTGGATTTCCAGTCGCGTTTCCAATAACCGAATAGCTGTCTCGCGCACTTTCTTATCTGATTCCGATTTTTTTGTCGGCAGCCTTTGTACAGCAGTTTCAGAATTTTATTCAAGCGCGACGCGCATTTGTGAATCGCGAATTTTTACGTTAATTATCTTACATCTCAAGAATAAAAATGGATTATAAAACGATTCGTTCTTGAACTTTTATAGTTTAAATTTTCTTTTTTTATTTATTTCACATTTATTTAAGAGGACTTGTTCTCTTTTCCATCGAGTATTCATGAAAAGATTTTTATGGTATCATACTTTTTTTTTAGTATCTAATCAAGAAACAAGGACTTCAAAAGCCAAACGTTGGAAGTATATGCAAAATATATACACTTAAATATATACATATGTATGTATATATTTATTTATTTTTTTAACACGCAAAGTCATTAATCGCTTTTTGAAGTTTGCATACCTGCGTTTTTTTTTTTTTATAAAAACAATCGTTGAATGATATTAGACGGAATGCCGTTTTCCGCGTAGCGTTACTACAAACTCGCAGTAACGATGAACATCGGAAGAAAGAAGAGAGGAATAAGGGAAACGAGTGAGTAGATGAGTAAAAAAAAGAAACGAGCAGAGAAAAATATAAGAGAACGTCAGTAACGACTAACGCGAACCTCGCCGAGAAGAGAAGGACGGCATCTTTTAGTAATTACTCGCCTCCGGAGGGCGCATTACTCTTTGTCGGCCGACGTACCTCGGATCTTATCGTCGTTGAGAGGAAAAGAGAGAGAGAAGCGGACGAAATAAAGGATGAAACTGCAGTATCTCTGTAGGAACCACTTTTGTTCAATGGAATGAAGAAACGGCGGGAGGGAGGAGGAGGGATCGGTTGCAATCCCGACTATACCGGTTGAAATTGCGTTGGACATTTTCATTTCCATTCTTATCTGTTTTATGAACGCATCTTTACAGTAACAATATCGATACCATCAAAAGAGCATATCTCTTATTGCAAATAATAACTTTTTTTCTAATTAAAATATAGTAAGAAAATTATTATTATTGTTATTATTATTATTATTATTATCATCAACGTCGACTTCTCACTGATGAGATAACGGCCTCCGAAATGTTATCAATTCGACAAAAAATAATTTTGTCTCGACGTATCGATGTCTCGCGTAAAAATCTGCGGGTAAAAAACTGTTGCTTTTAAACAAAACAGCTTCGTCAGAAGATAAAGCAACAAGTAGCGTGCTCGAGAAAAGCTCGGAATTGATCCTTAAGCTCTAAGTACAGCCTGAATGTCCGTGCAGAATCTGCGCAGAGAGAGACTATAAGATGATGGCCATTATCCGATCACTACCACCGCACACTGCAAGGAGTGCATTCAAAATTACCAGACTGCAGCCATTCAGCTTTTCAGCGCGCCCTTCGTACATAATGAGATTGCGGAGTGATTGATCGTCTTGTACATCGATTTTTCACCTGTGAATACAAGTAAATGCAATTTCTTTATCAATCTCGAGGATGATTGCGTGCGCAAGTGATAGCGAAAGTATTATTCGCGAATACATATATATAAAATTTCTTTTCGCTGAACTCTCTCGTGTGCGCGACCACGTACGCGTTTTTCTTTTTCACATCAATTTTTTTTCATTTAAAACAAAAAGCGAACTAATGCGATTTTTATTTTTCAACGTTATTGCGCGAGTTTGATGTATAACGCGCTCGCGTGCACGTGACTAAAAAGTAAAAGTGAAATCGCGCGACTGACTTGAACTTGACTGCCGACGCAACAAGTAGCGCAAGTCAGTATCAGGATAGGGAACCGCAAATCTTCGTGCGGTGTACACTTCCAACGCACACGTGTCACTGCGAAATCTCGGGATAAAAGTTCACGGATGTTGAACACTTTTATCCGGCGTATTTTGTCGCCGGTGGTGTTTCTTCGCACGCCATACAGAGCTGCATAAAAAAAAAAAGAAAAAAAAAGAAAAAAAAACGCACGAGTTTTACGTCACAGCAGTTTCTCGCGCAAATTTATTTAAAAGTGAATTTTTCAAACATACTCCCCGACTAAAATATTATAAAAATTGAGAGCACTGAAATTTCGAAAAAGAATGAAATATGATAATAAAAAACAGAAATAACATATACAAATTCGCGTTTCACTTTTTGGGTTTTCCATTTTGACAATTTTTCGTGTTTGTCGGATGAGTATCGGGAGTGTCAAATTCACAGTCATAGGCGTTTGTTTACTTACGCTACGAGTTTACTTGTACGAGTACCATCGAGTAGTAGTTTTCGAACGAACTTGTTTATTTCGCATTGTGTTTTATTTGGTTCTGTCATCTTTCGAAAGTGTCTAATTGTTCTTTATATTCGTTGATGTTTGTGTTGTACGTGCGTATCATACGTGATCGACGAATATTTAAGCATTATGCAGCATCTGGAACGTCAAAAAGCAATAGAGAGAGAGAAGAGCATCGATAAACTGTCACACACCAAGTACTCATCGAACTGGTGAGTGATTGTACTTGATTATAAAATATTCGCGTGTGAAATGCTTTTGTCATAATTGTCGATGACGCGAGCAACCTTGTCGTATTCTCGTCCCGCTTAAAAGCGCGCGTGTCAACTCGGAAATATATTAAAGAAATTTATTATTTACAAATTTACATATTTTCTTTCAAAGTACGTGCGTGTGAGTGTGTGTGCGTGTGTTTTTACGTGTGTACAAATAATTGTTTTGACATATTTATTTTCCGTCAGATATTGAACGCGTTTTGTGCACTTAAAATGATCAGTAAACAATTTTCTATTTATAAAATTGAGACACACAATTCTATACACTGCAATAACTGTAATAATTGTAATAAACACAGTGTGATGATACATACATATAATAATATACAGTAATACAATAAACAAGCAATCAAAATACAGAAATGCAGCCGCTTTGGCAATTGCTTTTTAACTAAAGACAGTTTTTTTTTAATACATCAAATGTCACACGCGAACAATATTATTGCAAAATTTGATGTAAAAAAAACCATTGAAACTACACGGTACGCATTTTAATTACTATTTTAACGTATATCTAACCTAACGCGTGTGTTTGTTTCGTTATATTTTAAGCTATTTTTTTTTTTTTTTTTCGAAACAGCAAATAGCTTTTACTTTCTCATATTTGATTCCAATTTTTCGTTGAATTATTTTGAAATATGCAAAACTAACGTTGCTTTTTATTTGCCAATGTTATTTTCTTATTTAAAATAAATTGGCTATACATGAAATATATTTTGAATCAATTGCAAACATTGCTATTTGATAAAAAGAACACTTGCACGTATTTCTCTCTCTCTCGTGTGTTTTATCGCTTACAACGTTTGAACATTAGGTACGAATTAAAAAGGTTCGAGACCGTTTGCAACTCTTCATTTATAATTCTCTGATCGCGTTGTAGAAAGAAATGCGTTCTGAGAAAAAAAAGCTGCAAGAATATTGTTTGTGCATTCAGTGTTTACCTCTTTGAATCGCTCAAGAAGACGCTCATTTGATTACAAAATTTTATTCAAGTCTTAATAATAGCTCGCACACTCACGAAAACTGCTCGTTTTAAGCACACGTATAAGCATGTCTCTTGCATTTTCGCGTTCGTAGGTGTTTTCATTCCGCAAATGGAGGCGACATTGTTTTCGTGAGACGAGGCGCAACGTGTCACAGCTGAATGGATCGTGGACGAATCTCTAAAGTCTGAAAGCTTTCCCCGTTTGTCCCGTATGCTACGGGCATCACGTGCATGCGCTACAAGTCCGCCATGTTTGCACTGTAATACGATATCGGAAGAGCACTCTATCTTGGTCCAAACAAAAAAATATTAATAATCAAATTTAAATGGTTCAAAATACTGTAAAAAATATATATATTTTTAAAATAACTATTATTATATAAATACAGTTTTTAATAATTATTATTAAATTATTATTATTAAACATTTAAATATAAATATGTAACATTTATATATGTTTTTCTACACGTTTAAATATTTCACGTGCTGTCGTATAATATTTGCCAATGTGACTAGAATGTTAACATGTTGCAAGTGAAAAGAGCATATTTACAATTCTCGTGTTGCGTGTGAAAATAATTTATAACCAGTACATCGTGAATAAATCTGGAAAAACAGTCCGCGTTCACGTAAACGTTTTCGATTTATATCGCGGATTGTTTCTCATCAGTTGTTTTATACGCATGCGTAAATAAATAATTAATAGAAAAATGTTAACCTTTCGCGATATGAAAAAGCACGATTATCTCTTTGTGATCTCGTACGTGATTATTTGCAATCGCACTTGGCAATAAAATGAGCAAGAGCGCAATCGTTATTTATAGTTAACATTTATCAATATTATTGTATTTATCTATTATTTATCTTTCTATGTATTTTAACAATTTCATATAACACAGTTACGTCGTATTATTAAAGTTTACTTAAAGTTATTTTGTTTACTCAGAGTAAACGACAGTAACGCGTCAAATACATACTAACAGACTTTATGAAATACATAAGTACGTCTCTCTCTCTTCCCAACATAATGTAATCTTAATTAAAACGTAATTAAAACGTCACGTTTAATTACTTTTTTATCTGAAAATAAATACGTAGTGGTGAAAAAAAGCAACGCGACTTTCTTCGCGTCTGCCTGGCGCTCACGTAAGCTTTTAATTATTACTTTTTATCTTACAAATTATAAAAATCAGATGCAAGAAAACCGTGAAAGCGCGCGTAGAAAACCCTGCAATTTTCCTATCTGGCGTTTCCTTTTCTCCGCTCGCTTCTTTGATCGATCTTCTTCTATAACCGTGCCATTTTTTCTCTCTTTTGAAGCGATCTAATTGGAAAAGCTACGTGCCTCCGCTGAACAAGCTCTGAAGAGGCGTTCACATTTCTCATGCTTGACCAACGACGGCGGGCTTTATTGTTTCCGCTAATACACTTTTATATCGCGGCAATAATAAACCGGTAGCACCAGCGCGCCAGTTCAGTAATCCTTACCGTAATGATATTATCTGGCGAAACGCGCGCACAGATGGTGAAGTTAACGTTAATTGGATGTGCGTTGCTTTTTGCGCGAAATCATACTCGTCGTGATAATACATTTCCGAATAATTTTCTAGAGCGTGGCAGAGAAAATTATTTTTGTCCGATGACAATTCAAGAAAAGAAGCCGAGAATAAAATAATTGGTTTTTGTGGAATTTCTATCTTGCGCACACATGTAACACGTTGAAGAAAAACTAAAAGTAAAAGAAAAACAAAGAAAAACGAAATTAACAGACACATTTAGCACTGATGGGTCTTCGGGCAACAACATGGGATTGCCAGCTTAGTTAGTGTCTCCACGCTCACGAAGTAGCATTTGATGGTTTATCTTCTTTTAAGTCGTTTTACAGTCAACGCACAAACACACAGTTCCTTTTTTAATTCGTTTCGGATATCCATTGTACAAATATCTTGCACAAAACGAGAATTGCGGGTAGTGTAATGTGTAGAGAGAGAGAGAGAGAAAATCGGAGAGAGAGAAGAGGTAGCGCGCACGAAATAGCACGGGACAGCACTATCTGGATTTTCGTTCGTTCCCACCAATCACGAGACAGCTGTCTCCCGTTTTCTTAATTTACCTCCTATCTAAATCCGCTGTCTGGATCAACATCCAGATCGCGGATAGCACGTGTCCTGGTGAACATCGTTAAATTTCCTCTTCGTTCACAGTTTTATCCCCGTTCGGACTGTCGATCTGCCAAACTCTCCCTCGCGTCCACCCGATTTTCTCGTTCCGTTTTCTTTTTCGCTCTCTTCTTATTTCGCTGCGTCTCTTATCTTTAATTCTCTGCCCGAGCCTGATGGCGAGACGTGACGTTTCTAACTCTGACTATGCTTTTCGATCGCAATTTCTCGAAGGTACGAACGACATCTTTCAGCGAGGCCTCGACCTTTTTCGACAAAAACCCAACCTTATTCAAAGACATTGTTTTCTTACCCACATGCCTATCTTTAACAAAATTTTCTTTTCGTACGTTTTGGCCGACTTCCATTGATTTTGCTTGCCAACTTACGATCGGAAACAAAGATCAGAACAAGAAAAGAACGAAAGTCACGAGAACTAAAGTTACGAGAAATGTAAAAAGAATTTCTTTGAACGTTAGTTTTAAACAGATAGTTAGATCATCATTTACGTATATCTTAAAAATTGTATAAATAAATACTTAATTATCTTATCAAATGAGATTATATGCAGTAAACTTTTGTGTAAAAATGAAAATGAAATACTTATTTTATGATAGATTTATCGAGAAATAGATTAGATTCACAAAAGAATAATTGAAACAAATTTTAATTTAAACTAGCACAACACAAGCGCGCGCTACGCGCACGTTATTATTATTTTCATTTTCATGTGTTGCATCAGTGAACACAACCTGTCACCGCGATGACAGCTAATATATACATCTTATAACCTATGTAATACACCTACGAGAGATGTCAAAAATAACGCATAAAAATCAAACTCAAAAAATAAAAGAAAGAGAGAAGAATGGAAAAACAACACGTGACTAAAGTCGTGTGACAGGGAAAAGGGTAAAAAAGAAAATATTATATATATTATATGTAATATTCTATATCTATATATAATACACACACATACGCATATATGTATATATATATACATATATATATATATATATACCGTAATCACGTGACCGAAGTCAGTAACACCGCCGCGGTCGCGCGGCCGAGGTCAGTGACATTACTGTAGTATGTATATAATACATATAATACACAATATAAAGTATAATATAAATATATAATAAATTATATGTATAATATGTATTATTTAATGTTATATATAATATAAATTACAGTCACGTTATTTTCACGTGTTGTTTTTCTACTCTTTCCTGTTACGTGACTTTAGTTACGTTTTTAATTTTCTCTNTACTCTTTCCTGTTACGTGACTTTAGTTACGTTTTTAATTTTCTCTACATATACGACGAACTGTCTCAAAATCGCTTTTCATTATTTACTCTCTCGATCTTACCGATTCGATTCGACTCGATCAACCAACCAATCAATCGGCAACGCGGAAAAAAGGCAACAATAGATGCAATACATTCGGCTCCAAAACGCGCACTCCGTGAAAAACATGGATTTTTTTATATAAAATATCTCATTTATAAAAAATCAAAATTTATTACACATGACTTTTGGTTTTAATTTAACGAAAGTAGTAGCAATATAAATTGTGTGTATAAATATAAATATTCTAGTAAATTATAAAAATATACAGGTATATATTTAACGAATGCAACGCCGCGTTTAAAACGTTATCGTATATTTTAGTTAAAAAACGTATTAATTTTGTTCGTAGATAATAAATGCTTTGCATTATGTTCCTGTTCAATCTTTCGTTTCAATCTTTACACACATGTGTTCGTGAAAATGTCATTCGCAATAGTCAAATCGAGATAGCGAGCCTAGAACTATATTGACCGTACACGGATGCGGTACCGAACTTTAAAGAGGTAGACGATGGCCAAGAAAAGCGCATTTACGAGCTGATTTCACGACGATGGTCGACAGTACTTTACCACTCGAGATTCAATCGCAAAGGAAATGACTAGCTTGTTTCGAAAAAGACGTAAGGGATTTATAGAAAGGTAATATAACAAAGAGTTTTACGTCTTTCTCGTTTACAAGTATGTGGAGAAAAAACGAAGAAACCCGTGTGTTTTTTGACACACGTGACAATTCCACGTGTTGACCACGTTCTTTTTGTTTAAAATCCGCGATATATTAAATGCGATAAAAAAAAAATTTAGAGTATCACTCAAGTATTTACATAAATTAATGCGAATGAACACGTAAAATATTTAATAAGTTTTTTTTATAACATACTTTTTGCATACATAGTATAATGGCGCGCGTGTTCCCTTTTATACTGCGAGAGAAATAAACTGAAATATTCTAAACTCGCGATGTTTTATGCGCGATATTACAAAGCGCACATGCCGTAATATCACAACAACAGGTAATTTTACTTAATGACAAATAACAACGATTTCCCAGAAATCTGTGATTATAAAGCGAGATGATCTCGTGTTCTGTCAGGAAATTAATGATTATATACGCTTTGCAAATCCATTTTAGAGCCGTTGTCCTCTAACAGAATAACATTCAAATAGCTTTCAATCATGGCTTTAGGCATTACTCAAAAGCAGTTACAGTTGTTACAAGTAAGCTCATTCGTTAATTAAGCTCATTACTGCCGATAACTTTCGAGCAATTACGTTTATTACAGGCGATTATATGTATTAAACGAGATTCCACATATTCCAATGTAGCAATCTCGGTGTAGTACGTGTTTAAGCGTCATTACATTGTTTCTTTGTGCGCACGACGCAAAGTTTAGTATATTAAAATAATTAAATACAAAAAAAAATATAATAGATACAAACTGAGAAAGAGTAAATGAAATACAATGAGAAAAAGTAAAATTTATTATTATTTAATAACGTAGAACGCATCAAAGTGACGTATATGTAACGTACATTTCTAAAATTAAACGGAAAAAATTTGAGAGTTTTCTTCCGTACGTAAAAAAAATTAAATTTCAAAATTACAAACTCGAGAATAAATTTTTACTTAGTAATACGGTAATAAATCAAAAGTTTGCTGAAAAGATTTGCATAGTAGTCTTGTTCGATCTGCAGCTTCGCTCTAAAAATGTTTATAAATCATTCAACTTTCTTGAAAGATACTTTGCATCACTGTGAAGTGCTGGCAGTCCATTTCGTTCGATCTTCTGCAAGATTTATGTATCAAGATGATACCTCCTTTCAATATCTGATGATAAAAAAAAAAAAAACGAAGATATTCTTTTATCGTTACGGTCTTCTCATTATATAGATCTGGATCACATATTGTTATCGGCTGTTTAAACATTTATATGACGATTCTGATTTTATGCCAGACCTAGAATCGTGTAATTCTTTGCATATTATGATATCTAAGCTAAAATATAAACAATCAAATTTGCGAGATAACGATCAATTTTTGCGATCAAATACGTATCTTTAGTTACAAACGATGATAAATAAAACCTTAAACTATATAAAGAGCCCTTTGGAAGAGCAAATATTTTCCAACAAAATAGGAAATCACTCAGTTTCAGAAATTGAAATTGTGTACTATTTCAAGAATCGATCAGGAAACTGGTGTTTACCGATTCTAAGTAAATAACGGATTTAGATGTTCAAAACAGAATGTGTCAAATACAGGCGCAATCTCTTCGATTGCATTGCTTCTGTTTAGATATTAAAGTGCCAATTAGCGATTTTGGCGTGTAATTGGATGCACATAATAGTTAAACGTGCGATTTACCGCCGATCATGCTTTACTACTCTGATAATTGTATGAAGATATGTTACATCGATGATTACAGATTTGATGCCGCTATACGTTCGCGACGTCAGCGAAAATGCAATTACGTGCGCGGTGCGCGCGCAGAGGCGCTTTGACCCGCTAGCAAATTAGCTTGAACGGTTTTTGCCGGGATTGCCACCGATTGCAAATTCCATCAATCTGATATTCGTTATCAGGTCTCAAATACGCGCGCGCTCGCGAGCCTCACTTTACAACTTACGTACGAAGTTGTAATAATCTCTCTCACATATCTTTCTCACGTTACACGTTTTCTCATGGCCGATTCCGTGAAATTAGAATTAAGCGGTGTGAAACGAGACGAATATATCGCAACATTTATTTAGGCCAATCCGATGCATTTCCGTCCAATGTGGAGTATTCTATTTCTTCACAACGAGCGTCGCACTTATAACAAAAAAAAAAAAAAAAAAAAAAATATACTGAACATACATTGCGTTGACATGGAATTGTGCGATCTCAATCTAGTTTCTCTGTTAGCATTACGGTCACTAGTACGTCTCTCGTAAATGGAATAGATCCGACGTATCTGTTATTTACAAACGGATTCAATTTTGGTCAACAATCTGTGATCTAACGCTCTCTCTCTCTCTTCCGAACAGATTGACGCCGAGATCGGTGACACGTCACGTCGCATTTTAACCGTGTGTTTCGATTACAGAATTACAAATCAACAGACGTTTATATATATACAATGTTTATGTGTATATAGTTACAATGTTTATACGTATATACATATATATATAGTTACAATTTTATAACAACAGCCATTATATATTATGTTCATTAAAGCGGACACCGTAATCGAGCAATCTGAGCGGGATACCGCAATGCGTAAAATGAACACACTAATAATACGAATAGCTTTGATGACGTGGAAAGGGGGTAGAATCATGCGCAAAACAACGAGGTAATTGTGCGAACGCAATTTCAAGCGGTGTAGTGTTTTAGTAGTATATGATACGACACTTGATACGATAAGTATATGTTATACTCTATGAGTTTCACCCTTTTGTTACCTTGAAGCTTTCCAAGTGTTTAATCACGTTGTTTCCGCGATAAAAAAAAAAAAAAAGAAAAAAAAATAAAGTGACGACTAACGCGGGTCAAACCCGAAAAACATTTTTGAATGTTACAATACAACGCACCGCGAAAGTCAAATCCGCGAATATCAAATATCAACAAATAGTTATGTAATGCTCGAACGATTAATTGATCTCTCGAATAATTAGCTTAATAATATAATTATCTTTCTTATTTTACAATTGACTGTGTCAACTCAATATCCATTTGTATATTTATTAATATTTATATATGTCCATATACTTTGCAAATTGTAATATAGAATATTTGAAATCCCTGAAAAAAAGAGGAGGAAGAGCAAACAGAGAAATGAACAGAATTGCGGGAGTATTATGGGTGGAATAAGATTGAATCATCAGATCTCGAAATCCCAATCATGGCAGACGCATTGGAGTTCTCGGTAAAGAAAGGAACTTGAGGTTATTCGAGAGAAGAGTGGGAGAAAGTCTTTGACGTACTACGCGAAAGATTCGCGAAGGTGGTTCGACAAGCGGAGATTTTATGAGGGTGAAAAAGAGGCTTTTTTCTGAGAGACGAAGTGCTCTCGCTCTTTCTCTTATTCTTTCTCTATCGATCTCTAGAATTCACACACGAGATTCTTTATTCCTAGCGAAATCAACGAGCGACAGGAATGGAAAGTAGTAAGGAAAGGAAGAAGAGGAGAAAGTAGAAAGACGAGGGGAAAGGAAGGAGCAAAGATGTAGGTAAGTCGCTCGAGAGACATGGAGGAGATTCATCGCAACTTTTTTTTTTTTTTCTATAAGTAAAAGAGAGAAAAAGAAAGAAAGAGGGTGAAAGCTTTTTTATCGTCCGGTATCTTTCCGGAGTTCGGTTTTCTCGGTATATTGATTACTCAGACATAAGGTATTGTTAAATTTTCACTTCTTCCTTCTTTTTTCTCTCAAACTTTTCAATAAAAGTTTTTATTGCATCTATTTATTATTTAGAGAGAATTTATATTCTCTCTTTTCTCGTTTTTTTGCGAAAATATTCGGTTAAAGTAAGAATGTAATACTATAGGAGTACGCAATACTATGGGAGTTTCTTAGAATTTAATTATTAAAAGTAAAATAAATTAACGGTTAAAATGTTTAAAGTTTAATACCGATAAATAAAAAAAAAAAACTTATACAGTAGGAATTAATAATACTCAGCCGGAGCGCGTAATCTCTCGAGCGTCTTTTGTTGTCAACGGGCGCGGACCTTTTCTGATCTCATCTCGGCTTTATGCCTTTTACATCAGCTCGGTTTTCCGGGTTTGAATTTGTCGGTTGAGTAGTCAATCGACAATCGACAAATATCTCAAAGGTGAGAGCGGAAAATATTTGTCATCTCGACGGTCGCGTAAATATACAAATTTGTTGTGAGAGATTATCAATCGTTAAATTCGAAAATATAATATGCTTCTACGGAATTGCATAAGAGAATTTTCCACCGTTAAGTTTTAACAAATCTCTTCTCTTAAATTTTGCCACACACAAATAGCAAGAAACGTATTAGGGTTCGTCTTATCTTGCCTTTTTATACGAGTGACATTTATACAACGCCTTAGGGTGCGAATTTCATCTACACCGTGCACTTTGTCTCCTGTCGAAGCTATGAAACTTTCGACCTACTTCGACATGGAAACTATTTCATACCACCAAAACGATAGAAAGTTCCTGAAATATTTAAGAGACTTGAAAAATAAATCGTAGCAAGTATTATTGCGTGGTGAAACTTTCGGCTGGTTTCGAAACTCCAATAACGTTTCGTCGAAGTTCGTAGTTGGTCGCCGTTTAACCAAAAAAAAAAAAAAAAAGAAAAAAGAAATCGACTCGTGATGGCGCGAAAAAAAATTATTCCAGTAAAATTTTAAAAAAAGTCACACACAAAAATTCGAGACCACAAAATTGTCCGTACTTTCTTTACTCTTTGTAAAAATAATTACGTAATTACTTTTCTTGTCGTGTTATTTTAGTGTTAAACCTACACTGAAATGATATTCAAAAGGGAAAAATGATGAACGATTTTTTGAGGAACGTAATCTCACGACAACTAAAAAACGGCATTAAATCTTATATAGCGCTTACTAAAGACTGCGTATATTATAGAGATTTTGATAGGGAATTTTTTTTTCGTATCAAAGACTGTTGTTGATGATACGGAAAAGCCGATATCAAAGTGGGTAAAGAACCGTGAGCCTCCTTTTTTCTACATAGAAAAATATATTTATAGCACACAGCGCCGGAGATAAGCTTTATATACATCATCGGATCACTATATTTGTGTTATCAGTTTAGAGGTATATTAGTGAACGTTATTTTAACAAATGAAAAATATTATTGTCGAAAAGAAAATTTAATTACGCATAGTTGTGATCACACACGCGCGTGTATAATTTTTCTTATTAATTTGATAATTTGTACTTTGGATTGTTGCTTTCGTAATAAAAAACTGAATAAAGTAACTATTAAGATTTAAGCAAACAAATATAGTATTATTTAAATATCACATATATACACACACCTAGCATCAAGACAATAATATATCTGATCAATCATTTATTATACGTACATTAAGAAAGATGCGAAACAAAAATCGATCAATAGAGATAGGCAGAGGCAATTTCTTCATTTTCTCAAAGTTACTTAGTAACTTTCGAAGATTCTCTGCATCGAGAAGTCAATTTGAACTTTCTCTCAAGAAAGTTTGCGGCTTCATCTAGCCAGCAAGAAATCCTTCTTCCTATGCATGTAGACCTAAAAGTGACGAGTGGGTGAGATACTGTTTGTAAGAGAAGAGAGAGAGAGACTGGAGAGAATTTGATCATGTAAAACCGCACCAGCAATTTAAAAAAAAGTAAAACCAATTTTTTCAGTGTTTTTTATCATTAATTAACATTTATTTGCTTATAAAATAACGCCATTATAAAAATATCACAACTAATATAGCAATTATTATTAAGTCTTCTATTTAGTCTTTCTTCTATCATTAAGTCTTCTATTCAGTCTTTATTCATACTTCAATAGCCTGCTTAAAGTTTCTTTAAGATGTCCTATATTTTTACATTTATCAGACATCAAATAAAAAATTAATGAAAAATATTAATTAAATAGTTTTCCTGACGGTCAAACGAAAAAGCGATCTTTGGTCGAAATTCTCGAAACACTTCAAATAATTCTATATCTGGAATTGAATCCCGATGCAGTGACAGCAATAGATAGTGACGAAGCCTTGACACAGTATCATTTAATTTCTCAATCCCCTTTTGTTGCGATTGGCGGCTGTTTACCGCGGAGGCGCGACTCGAAATCGACACGACTAACGGTGTTACTGAGAATCGCGTTTCGATGAACGCATCTCCCACGTTCGTCTGCATTGAACGTCGATTGACGTCGGTTCTGCTGTATTTTTGTTCATCGACCATCCTGCGGCCGATAGCGCGTCGCTGCATCGCATCTGACAGATGGACACGGACTGATTGATTGAGTTCTATTTTACTTCGTCAGACCAGACGCGCGTTTCGTAGCTCAAAAAATATAAAATCTTTTGGAATAAAAAATTGATTTCTAAATCATTATTAAGAATAAAATATGATAATAAGAGGATTGTGGAATTGTTTTTTACTTTGTATCTAATATCAGAAGCTGCAACCGACCACCAATTGGGTCGATTTTGATTTGCTTACCGTTTGACATATATATATTTCTAGTCTATTGATAAAAAAATAAAAATATAGATACAAATATATAAATCGACTTTCATTTGTGTGAAATTAATGACATAAAAACCTTGATTATTGATTTCCGGTATTTAGTAAAAGTTTCTGAAGTTTTTGAAGAAGAGCGACGACGTTTGTAGACGTAAAAACTAGGTACGAGATATAATATTACTTCGTTGCTCGCAACCGTATTGATAAACGAGAGGTCGGCTCGCCGATCATTAATTTGATAAGATGAATCGAGTTGAGTAAAACAGAGGAAGACAGCGTGCGAATGGTATGGACCCTATCGCGGAGTCTATAGAGACGAAAGTTGATTGATTGAAGAAAAATTACTGACAGATTGGGAAAAATTAATGAAAAAAACGTGCGTGGCGAGTGCGTCCACAGTTGAGCATCGTAGCCGCTCGTAAACGCAAACTTGGTTCACAACCAAACGTTGAAAAGTTTTTTCGATAGAAGTTATACTCTCTTTTACACACACACAGACGATAAGTTTAATCAAATGACTGATCCTCGACCGAGAACGCTTTTATTCGTGATCTAAACCTACCTGGGCAGATAATTTATGAAACACGTTAGTACATGAATAAACTTGCGACAGAACAATTTTGTTATAAACTTGAGAAATTTTTCATTTTGCTTCATTTTTTTTTTTTTTTTGCTTGTGATGATAATAACAGAAAGAGACCTGATACAAATCATGTGTAGAAATATACAGAATAAAGAATAAAAATATTATACAGAGAAGGGATGTTATTGAAGAAATACACAAACAATCAGAGAAATGAGATATTTTAAAATATTTTTTGTGTTTTTGAACAATAAATAATGCATTATTTGGAAATAAGAGAGAGAAGATTACAATTTGTCTATTCACATTACTGTGTATTGAATAGATTCTCTTGACAAATATCTATTTTGATCTAACTACGGAAAATTCGGAAACATATATACGTAGAAGTATATTGAAATATTGTAAAAGTAAAAAATAACTTGTAATAGGTTAATATAAAGCAGAAAGAGAAAGAGAGAGAGAGAGAGAAATGTGCAAACTATATATAATTTTACAATATAATTTTGCATACGCTTCAGTCGATGTGTCAGTACCAATAAAATCATCCGCTATTTGATCAGGTATATGAGTAGTCGGCTCACAACTACAGAATCGCGCGTATAAGCGGCAAAAGTAGACGGCCGGAAAGTGAGGGATGAGGGAACTGAAAAATTTTACACACCACAAAAAGCTGCATTAACTATGAAATTTACACCAACCGCGATGGTGCGCTCGGTCGTGTAACAAAACAGAAAAAAGTCAAAACTCGATACTCGCAAAATTAACGCTCGCGGTCACCGATTTGGTTGGGTTTTTAGAGGGGGTGGAGTTGCGTCGCTCATGCAACACGCCGCTCCCTCCGTTCCCGCAGGTCGCCAGCGCTTGTGCGTGTAAATTCTCCGGTTAAATAATACGCCGTCCGCTTGTTAGTGCGATGCGCGCATCCCGTCATCGAACAGAAAAAAAAATACAAAACCGTGGAAAGAGCGTGGGGACCAAACGCGCTGCGAATTTTTCGCGTAAACAGCATCGCAAATTCGCCGCATTTTAACATTCATGCACAGCAAATACTCACAACTTGCTTTTTTCAGCGTGAGAGTTGCGACTGCTTGCGTCAGTAATAACCAGCGGATTCGAAAAATATTAGTCGCGATTTGCCCGGGGGCGAAAACAAAAAAAAATCAAACGCTTTGCCGCATTTTCGCTAATATTCGCAAAATAACAAAAACCCAGAATTTAAACTAATATTTTTGGGGTTTTTTTTTGACATGGTTAAACCAGTAAATAAAATTCTGTTTTACAAAAAAAAAAGAACTTATAAGTCGTTTTTTTATTTTATTTGCTATACAATTACAATCAAATAAATTTATTTACGACAATAAGTTTATTTACTGTTTTTCAAACACTACATTCTGTGCGTGATAACCATCTCTGGATAATCTAAAATTCCGGTCACGTTGTACAAGTTGTTCACACGGCTTTTCACACGTTTAAAAGCAAAGGCGACCCTTCTATGAAAAAAAAAAAAAAAAAAAAAAAAGAAAAAACGCAAAAGCTGCCTCCCTTTTAAACTCGACCCGCGATGTCTTCGCGAACAAAAGGCTAAGCTACCCTCGCCGATCTTTTCGAATCACAGTAAAGAAATGCCTCAAAAGCTCTTCGCTACAATCGCGCGGTGACGGAATGAGCTATTTAAGAAAGAGCAAAAAAGTTTCTAAAAAGCGAACGAGCGTAATGTCGACATTTACAATTTTAAGGCGGTGGTTATGACACCAAGTTGCTTTGCGCGATATCTTTGACATTTATCAAGAGAAATGTTCGCACTTTTTACAATAAGAAAAAAATTATCGTAAAGTTTACGATACTTACAACTTAAAGGATTGTTAAAAACGACATGACGTCATTTTGGGATATACAAAATTTACAAGAAACGTAGTACCCCCCGAAAATTGTCAAAAATAATTTATTTATAAAAAGCCGCGATATTTCTTAAATAAAATAACTTTGTGAACATGTATATGTGTGTGTGTGTGTATCTGCTTCAAATATTAAACATCATAACCAATTTGATTAAAATGATAAAATTTGATTTCTCTCGCAAACGTATATGGGATTTATGTTAAAATCTCTCTTCTCTATGTATATTATTAATACTACGCGCAATTTTGTTGAACGATACAACCGCTATTTATTAATAACGTGATAACGGGATGGAACGGATTAAATTCCATACGGTAGCACATTAATAGTCCTTTTATATAGTATTGGGTTCATCAAATGCGCCATTTAAATCGCATTGTCGGTCGCCAAAATGGTCAAGCTAAACCGCATAATGCTTGACATATACATACAACCAAATTATTTGTTTGCGAAAATTCCATTTAAAACGAAATCTATTTTGCTATTTTCACATTTATCAGTTTCAATAATGTTAATCGATATTTTTCTTGCAAGTTTTTTACGGCAGTTTTTTAAGCAAACTATTTTAAGTCCGCCGTTTCTAAATGATGATACGCAACTAAATTTTTTGATCAACTGATGAAGCAATAATGCGCTCTTTCAATGTTGTACGGAACGCTAGTATTGGAATAATCTCGAAGCGCAAAGTTTGACGGCACGAATTTCGTTGTAGCAAATCTCGTGATGGCGGCGCGTTTCGTCGTTCGGCTGCTACGGCGGCCGTGTGAAATATACGGATCTTCGTGAAGAACGCAGAACAAAATTAATTTCCGTTTGGTATAACGGAAGTGCGGCCTAGTAATAGAATTGGTTGAGCCGGCTGCAGCGGCGGCATAGTCACCGCGCATCGGCTGCGTGCGCCGAGTGCAAGAGAGCGCATGCAGGTTGAAAGAGCGGGAGAACGTCGAATGTCGTTCAGAATAAAAATTGGTATAGACGTCGCTCACCTGCACACGAGCCCATATTGTATGACACCGCGAGATTCGGATGATTTATTACGTAATATCGCGGCCCGAGCGAAACCCCCCCCTCCTCCCCGGTCCGCTTTTTCTTCCCGTCTCCCTTTTCTCCCACATTTCGAAGAGAGGAGGGAAAAATCTCCTCATACCCTTCTCCGCTCTTTTTTCGCAATTCTGTGCCGCCGCTGTGCGTGTCTCTTATTTGCGCTTGTGCGAACCAGCCTCTCTTTTACCACCCCATCTCCGTTCTGCGCGCGCTGCGCGCACGAGATACCAATCGGAAGTGTAAAACGTTAAAGAATTTATCGATGAGATTGAGAAATCACTCGTATGACTACGTTGCGGTTATTTTTCGGAGTTCCGGATCGCTTTTCGGACGCTCGGACGAATATTTGAAAAAAAAAAAAGAAAAAGAAAAAAAAACGGTGGATTCTGTTCTGTTCTTCTTGCGGAAATACCGTAATTGAAAAAAGGGAATTCTTGGAAATTGGAAACTCTTATAAAGACACTTGATTCACATTAAAGTATCGTTACAAAACTGTTTTACTTATAACGTTTAATTAAACATTACAATTACTAAAACAGTTTTATTTATAACGTTTAATTAAACGTTACAATTAATAAAACAATTTTGCTTGTTACTAACGTAATTATTGTTCGCGATATTTTTTATTGTTGAAACTTTAATACGTAAAAGCACAGATTTCTGTGAAAATGTAAATAATAACTACGAGTCTTAAATTTTTAACTTTTAACTATTAAGTGATAGAATTATTTCAACTGAGTTACAAAAACAATTACAAAAAATTTAATTACGTTACAGAATTCACACAATTGACGCGTTACATTAATTTCACATATGCCTCAAAATATATTCAATTGCTTTCGCGTACCGTACGCTTCTCTTGGATTTATAAATGATTTTTTTGCTAAATGAATGTATTGCTCACTCTTGACCGACTCGTTTTGCGAGAAGAAAGCAGCGCTGCGCGCAGAGATCGCGCTGCTTTCATGTTCGACGAAGCGTTCGTCGTATATTCGCGAGATTTACCGAATTTTAACAAGACTTATCTTTCACACAGCTGCTCCTTCCGCAGCTGGGTTTTCGCAAAGGGTCCGATTTGTGCCGTGCCTCTCTCTCCTTCCCCTAATTTCGTTTACCCCGGTCGAGATTTCGGCGTGCACGGTGACTTTAACCTGAAAAATCCTTGAGATGCACCACACTGCCCGCGCGGCGCGTTTTTCTCGTGATTTCTCTCTCGTTTCTACGCCAAGAGCACTTTCCGGACCATCCTTAGTTCTGTGCCGCCGGAACTTTCTGAGATTTTTCCACTTCCTTTTCTTCCCTCCCCCCCCCCTCTTCTTCCTTACCAAAAGAAGGAAAGGAAGGTAAACTTTGCGGTGCACAGTGTCGCGGATTTCCATTGGAGCGGAAGACGAAAGGAACCAAATAAGTGGTTTTTTTTTTGTAGCGCTACGTAAATCGATGTGCAACGATAGATTTTGAGATCGATATATATTTTGATCTATTGGATCATTAAGTATATATGAAACTTTATATACATATATACGTACATGTCGAGTATTTCATACTCAATGACCCGATACTAATGACTAGATTATTCAAGTTCTCGTAACTATTATGGTACGCATAAAGGTATTAATTACATATACATAGCCTACTGACCGCATATACACGTACACACACATGTATATAAACATTGGCGAGAAATATTCTGAATAAATGATGTGTTCGTGCAATAATTTCGGGGATCTAATGAAAATGGCTGACTTGCTTTGTCTTTGCGCAACTCAGAGACAGTCGACCGCATTAAGATTAAGCTAGACAAAAGAGTTTTTACGGCAGCATTAGGCAAAAAACAAAAACGTCGAGTCTCTCGTACAGACCAAACAACGCTCGAATTCTCCGAGCGCTGATACGAGATGCACTCACAATCAGTAACAACAGCGTGGGCAGAACCACTTAGAGCCGATTACTATTGTAATGAAATAAACCCTCGCTCTCTCTCTCTCTCTCTCTCTTTCTCTCTTCTTGTAAAACTCTCTTCTAAAAGCATGTCAATTCCAAGAACAGTTTCTTTATTGATGCCACTAGTACAAATACTCTCGTGAAAAGTGTCATTAGAAATTAATATCAGTTAAAAATCACGTCGTATACACGCTTATCCCGACGTAGTCGGCTGTTCTCATCATCAGCGGCAGGCGCTTAAATAAAACCGGCACGGGGTTCTGAAAGTAAGCGCGCCGCGCATAAACCGACTACGGCGTAATTGTATAGCCCGCCGCAGGGTGAATTATATTTCATTTATGCGCGTTAAAATTAGCGGCCATTAGTCAATGTTATATCTTAATTAGCACTCGCCTTCGTTACGCCCGATTACGCCGAGCTTAATTTGACAGTTCTTGCATCGCTCAAATGGATGCGGAAAAACGGGGTGAGAAATTGCGATAAATGGCGCGACGCGGTTACGACACCCAATCATCATATTCCGCCACAATATTTTTTTGCGATTCGATCGCCTTACGTATGTTTTATTTTTTACGTGTTTTTTTTTTTTTTTTAATTATCTTTGAAGAATAAAACTGATGTATAACTTACGGCGTCTGTATAATGTATCGAAGCTTTTAATGAGAGGTGCTTCGAAGATATATTTGGTAGTAACTATTTTTTTTTTTTTTTTTTGTTGTCGAAGAATAAAAATCGCGAGAAAGAGAATCGCGAGTTGAGAAATCTTTGTGAAGAGCCGTTTCTTTAGAAGTTTAAGTGGATCGTCGATTGCGAAACATAATTGCGAAATTATAAATTATTTAAAAATTGTGACGGGTGCGCGCCTGAGGGAAGAGGGGGGGGAGTGCACGGCATTAATTCCTTCAATTTTCTTCCGTCTCACCGCGAGTTTCGGGTTTTACCTTTCTTCTTTTTTTTTTTTTTTTTTACGCGCGTCGGGCTTCTACTTCGTCGCCGCCGTAGTTTTTTACGTCACCTGAAGACCGTTAATTGGCAAGATTAACAACCGACGATGTAAAACAACGTCCAAGAAAACTACTCCGTCACACTTTCCGTCCCTTGCCCGGATCGATGCCCGGAAAGCCATCGCCCGCAGAAAACAATTGCAGCTTTTTCTCACGAGCAGAATGACGTTGTTAATTGTTTTGCCGTCTCCCAGTAACGAAAAATATATTGTTCTCGCAGTTAATTTTTAACGATGAGTTAATCACGCGCGCTAATAGAAACAAAAACGAAAACAAAAATGAAACGTATACGAGGTGTCAAAGAGCATTCGTTCGGTGGTATTAAAACACAAAGATTGATTAATGTGTTTGACAAACGCGCTTGTGCAATTAACGGTGCAAAAAACGTCACAACTTAAGTAAATTCGCGCGAGAGCGTTTAGCTTCGTGAAAATAAGAAGCAAAATCACATATTGACTGAAATTTTATTACCGTTTTGCGCCGGAATTAAATTTCCCGAGAGATACAATGCTTTTAACAACACTTCTTTTGGGTTCCTCTCGAGAAATTTGCAAGAAAGAAGTCTCGAGAAGGGAAACATTACGCAAAGGCATTCTCGCAATTTCAGCAGAGTCAACGACGAGAGAGAGAGAGAGAAGCTTCTTCCTGTGCGGTAGACTTTCAAGAATTTATACTTGCAAAAACCGGCGTCGTCGAAATCGAAATATCATCCTTATACACGAAGAACGGCATAAAGCGCGATATTTAATCCGCGACGGAGTTTTCGGAGTCTCTTTACTTTTCGGATCGAGAGAGTTATATTTCTTACGCTGTGACAATCTTTTATCTCTTCAATCTCTACATTATCACGTAGCAGCAAACTTGTGCGCCACGATTTATTCCCGCCTCCTAGTGTCGCACTACCGAAGTTTTCTAATTAAGTATACGTAATGAGAGTAACTGTGTCGTCTTGCCGGTGTGTCAATGGCGAAGTTCACTGTGAACGTGCATCGACTGCTCGAGGCTCCCATCTGCATATAAACTGCACGCGCGATACGAACATGCCCCTGATTCACCGCGCTCCGGCTGCACATAACGATGACTACTTTGATTCAAAAACGTTAATCTAGTATTGCGGAATTAGCTATCAGCACACCGAAAGAAAATTGATCCGCGGTTTGATACGCGCTAGTCGAGGTATACGCAATTACCTTTCGTAAAAAAAAAAAAAAAAACAGAGAAATACGAAGTTGACAAATCACATTAAGTTGATAAATTACATTGGATATCATATTTGTTTTTTACACATTATTATCGCAAATCGCATTACACGACAAAATCTTGAAAGAAGTTTACTTAAAAAAAAAAAGAAAAAAAACGACAAAAAATTATGGGGGAGCGTTAGGGAAAGCGGAATACATTGTTCTCTGCATGTGTAAGTAGTCGAAACGTTATAACGACTTGGCGACACGTAAGCATCGCATTTCGTTTCCTGTCGCTAAAATCAGGTCGTGGAATCGCGGAGGCGTATTAGGAGTTAATGAAAGACCGCTATGTTATCATTAAACACGATCGGTATATGAAAATGCGCAATCTATGAAGGCGACTTTGTCGATGTGTGACATGCGATTTCTGAAAAAAAAACAAAAAAAAACAATAAATTTATATAAACAAACTATATTTCGCGATACCGTGTTTATGCATACATTTTAATATTGAAATTTAATTTTCTTCTGAAAAAAGAAAATTTTATTGTAATATTTTTATTTTTAATTAAAAGAAGAAATCTCTCGTGTTTGTATTGTACAAAAGTAAATGATCCAAATCCAATCGATATCAGCTCTTCGCGTTATGTCACTTTAAATCTTAAAAAAGACGCTATCTTGAACCACTCTCACGGTCGTTGAATTTTATGTTATCGGTATCTATATAACGTCTAGGCTAAGAGGTACAAAGTTTTCATTTCAAGTTAACCTTGTTTTGTGTTACGTTACTGTTCAAATATTTTTGAAGCTTATGTGCGCCATAAAAGCAAAAGCCTTAGAACTATTACCGCGACGTAACAGCTTTCACATTCCATTTCTTTATCTCGGTACTATACAGAGACTGTTGCAGATGTTTGAACGCAACACAGACAGATAACAGCTTTTATTTGATAAAATATATTAATAATATATTGTTTGCGATTCCATATCTCCTTTGTTAGCATGTAAAATTGAATCCTTTCTTCAGAATATCCTAATGAAATTTTTCTGACACATTATTAAATAAAAATTTTGAGAAAATGAAAACAAATTAACAAAGGATATTATTCAAGAATTAATAAAAAAAACATGTTAGTTAATAAAGAGAAAGTATAATATTATATTTACTTGTAATAATTATACATAAACTTTTCCACTCGTGTTTTATCTCGTGATTGTTGTTGTTTTCGATAGACATAATAAATCCTTATTTTTCTGTTGCATTGAAGAATTTATAACATCGATGCAAATAAAATTTATTATTTTTCTTAGTTTTTTTGTAAAAATTCAGCTTTGCAATCACGGGGCGTAATTACTGCCCCGGGCAAAAATGAGAAATAATTAAAAAAACGCGCCGAATATATAATTCTGTTTGTACGGCGCGGGTTACTTTGATATGTAATGCAATTACGGCAGTGCGGTAATCGTCGAGAATAAATTCCTGCGCCGATAGCTTGTTAGTAATTAGTACAAATGAGATTATGCATTATTAAATATTTTAACGGTACATTTAATTAATGGCTCAGCGCAATTAGAGAGAACGCTAACATATATAAGCAACGAGGTTAGTACAAAGCGTGCTTAATTGACAAAATGGAAAATGATTCCCTGGTCAGCGCAGATATTACTTTTCTGTAAATCTCGTGCTCAGAAAACGATTAGAAAGCTCGAATAGATGATGGATCCGAAAATTCGTCAAAGGGTGGTAGTTTTAAAGTAAACATAAGTATTTCAAAAAAGAATCGAATATCTTGAAAATATTTCGTTAATAATTTTTATGTGTATCGCGATTAAAATTTCTATTTCTTTGCAAGAATCTCGCACACATATTTGCTCATTTTCAACATTTTTTTATTTGAGTTTATCGCCAATTTTAAACCATCTATTTTGACCGACCAATTTTCTAAAAAAAAAATAGATGCTCGAAGAATAGATATTCGAACTGCCTGCGACACGCAGACGAGATATTCGATGTGTTCTCATAAAGCGACGTTGGCACAATCCTTCCCTCAAGAGTACAAGGGTTGATCATAATCTAATATCGTCCTTCTTGTATTCGAATTACTTACGAATTCTTGAAGCGCCCTTGCGCCTTACCTGCAGAATACAAACTCTGCTTTTCTAGAATCTTCACGACGAATGCGATTATTGAGAGGCGGATCTCTGAAAAACAGAAACGTCCCCCTTCGTTGGCGGTGCGTCCAATGAATACGCGATTGGTGCCATGTCCTTATGAATTTAATTTTCGACGAAATATCGCGCGAACGTGCTCGGTCGCTTCAATGCGCCGTCGCCGCCATACCAAATAGTATGTGGTATCAAAAGCTGTTTTTGCTTCTCACGTCTTTTGTTTTCTTTTGTCTAGTTTGTTTTCGGTAGTTTGGATCTTCACATCTCTCTCTCTCTCTCTCTCTCTTTTTCTCTCGTTTTCTGTCTGATCTTTTATATTGGAGGCATTTCAGTTTTCCCGTTTTGGTAACGTCACTGAATATTCGATATTTCGAATTCGAATTCTTGATGATATCGTTAACTGAGAATGAACGTGCATTCGAGGGAACAATGGTATCGAATGTAGCACTATGATTGATACGACGGAATAGATCGCGCTTGACTCGCGAGATTGATTTTGCCATCCGTTCTCGCGATTCGTTGATCTATAAAGAGACGAATTGCCAAATGATATGCTGGACAGATGTTTCTAGAACCGAACCATGTTAACCCCCAACGGACGTACATGGATCGTTTTCGTCTGGAGTAAAATTACTTTCTGAAAAGAGTAAGTTTCTTGTTGTCATATGTTTGCTAAAAATTATGAATTAAAACTTTTTTTTCACTAAATTTAATGATGGTGTCTTAAAATAAACAGTTTAAAGAGTATATACACATTGTTTCAGATTTTTTTAGAAATACTTAATATTTTTAAAAAGCCCAGGACGAAAACGACCCATGTCCGGCGAATTAAGGTGCCGAAAAACATGCCGTCCGTTGAGGGTTAATGCGTGTATCTATCATTGCGTAATCACTGCGCTTTAGTGTCGTCCGTTTCATTTACCGATTGCGATCGTACAGTTATTGTATTATATCTGTTTTTTTCAGGTGCTTATCATTTGAACGACATAGCGTGCATGCCCGCTTATCCTTATTCCGGTTTATTGCCGCCTGTTAAAATGCCCGAAGTGATCTTCGTACATATCTCGCTCGCGTTCGAAAGAGCGACTGAGAGAAAGAAAGGAAGAGAAAAAAAGAGAAAGCGAAATAGAGTGTGTACGTGTGAGTGTGTGTGTATGTGTACGTTAAGTGACATCGATTATTCCTTTCGTGAGATATGCAAATCATCCCGGAGTCTCTCTATCTTTGTCCCGCGCAATCTCCGTCGCGCCACTTCCCCCGATGATTACTTCACTTTCGGTCGCGCTCCGTCTCTCTCGCGCAACTCCACATCCGCGAACCATTTTCTCTTTTGCTCGCGCGTTAGCCCTCTCGTACAAACTGGAACGTCTGTCGTGTGATTTACGTCTCGAGAAAATAAAAGATCCCGTCCTTTCTTATCCTGTGAACAGAATAGCGAGGGGAAGAGGGAAACGAGTGCAACTGCAGAGTCGACAAGAAGAGCGATCATTCTCAATCTCTCGACTTTCGAATGTTAGGCTCGCGGACGCTTGCCACTTATCAGAATGAAACAAACCCTTTCTTTCTCTTTCTCTCTCTAATGTTTTTTGTCTTTGTTTTTTTTCTTGTTCCTGCAAATGTAATTCTTTTTTTTTTTTTTTTTATCCTCTGAATAAAGTTTTATTATTACACGCAGTGTAATTATTTGCAGCATATTTTTTCACAAAACCATATTTCAACAGAGATAATAAACTTACTTTTTGAAAGTAAGTTTTTTAGTACAATATACATTTTTAATGTAAACTTTTATTTATTAAAAAAATATAATTCAGGTGAAAAATGTGGTAAATTGCGAGATGCATATTTATTGTCAATTACAATAAAAAGTTAATTACGTGGATAAAAAAAAACGAAAGATTATTTTGACACACGCATTACAATTGCATAAAGCGTAATACGATTATTGTCAAAATTGATTCGTAATATTCTCATGTTGTTGAAATGTTAATAAAATGTGCTACAAAATTCCGCAAAACGAATCGGCATTAGCCAGTAGATAGAAAATCCCTTGGAGTCCAACAATCTCGATGGTGATTTCATGATTTTCCCTCGGAGATCACTATTCGCGCATTTCTGTTGCATATTTACTACTATCCATTGCTATTTCATGCGAAATCTCAACGGTGTAGTAAATATAGTTTTTCTTTCCCTGTATGTAGAATTGAGAAAGAAAAAGAGAGAAAGAACAAAATTCCACATATCTTTCGACATATTTTCATAATCACGCGAAATATTGACATACTTTCTCAATGTTTTGCAAAACTTTAGAATGTATTTATAACACATATTTGCGTTATAAACAATAACAAAATTTAATAAATATAAATCAAATTAATGTTACTAAATAGAAAATAAACATATGAGTACATGAGATTTTGTTGCGTATTATTAGAACAAAATTTTTGGAGAAAATGCGATATTCCTTTGTGAAGCTAATAGTTTTTAAAGAACTGTTTTTTATGATCGTGTTGCTTAGAAAATTTTGTGAGAGTTCACGAACGGACTTGGTTAGTAAATATTTGCAATAGAATTTTTAAAAAACATTCTTGATTGGACGCGGTAAAAAAAAAACATCGTAAACCACATTGGCTCGTAAAAGCATGAATCGACGGCAATTTTGCTACGTCACCCCTTTCGGGGGCAACAAAATTCATCTTGTATCCATCAAAGCAACGTAAAACTGTTGGGGTGTAGGGGGAAAAATAGGACAATCTACGTAACCGCAGGGAGAAAAAAAATAGAACAACAAATAAAAAGGTGGTAAAACAAATAAGTAAATATATAAATAAATTTTAAATAAAATATATAAGTAAACGCGTAAATAAATATACGAGAAAAAAAAAACAAATGCCAAAAACAATTTTAAACCAACAAAAAATAATCAAATCTGCGATTTCGCTTCGAAATTGTTTGACTGGAAAAAAAAAAAAAACTGTATTTAGAGGTGCCGCGCGTTAAAACGGTAACAATTGGTCTGTGATTTTCAAAAATGTTCCTCAGATTAGATGTATTGACGATTGAAACCACATGGCAGTACGTGTGCTTGCCCGAGCATTCAAATTGTTCGCATTGGCAAGCGCGTTAAGAGCGCGTTCGCGCGCGCAATCGTGCGCGTGCAAATTTTACATCGTATCGCTCATCTGCGTTCGAAAGAAGACGCGGATTCAGCTCACGCTCGACCCAATCTCCGGACCTAGCGTGTGCTATCGAGAGCACTCCCTGTCGAGCATCGACAAAAATATCTCCAATAGGTATATATATACATATATATATATATATATATATATATATATGTACGAATCTGCCTTATACCTCGAGTCGATGTTGTCTCGTAAATCCACGGAGAAACGGAAAAGCGCGGCGGCCATAATCGTTATCCGTTAAATCCGCACGATGCTGTGTGTCTTTCTGTGCCCGAATACATTGCGAATGTCGCGACGGCAACAACGCAGGATCGATTCGTATTCTCGCGCTCGTAAAACAAGCAGAATTGTGGGGAAAACCAGTAAGACTTTGTCAGAATTTATTATTACCCATTCTTGTAACTAATCCAATTTCAATAGATAACTTTATTGTAACAATTAAATATTTTAAGTATATGTTTCTTAAACCTTATAAAATTTTTTAATATAACTTATATAAGCTTTAAAATATCACGCTGATAGTAAAAGTAATACATTAAAGATGTGTCGAATCAGTAAGTCAATTTCCTTATCTCTCAGGTTTGCCTTTCACTCACTCTCTGCTATTTACTTTGTTATTAATTTTATACATGTTCAGCAAATCACTCGATTTGTCTGTTTCTCGACTAGCTTTGTGTAGATAAACTCTGTCGTAGCTTACGAGTGTTGGAGACGCTGTTTACAAGAGTGCAATTTGGACTCTGTCCGAATCTTCGTCGGTATATACACACAGTTGCAACTTAGTTTACCTACTTATATGCTCTTCATACCGCATTAGCAGTTAAAATTGTTTACTTGCTTTTACTCGCATCGATAAGGCAGGATCGGGGAAGTTTGAGCTTACTTATAATACTTGAAAAGTATAAGCGAATCTTTAACATTTCTCTTAGGAGGAATAATAAGAAATTATAATTTGCTTTATTTGTTCGCGAAATGCAGACTAACCTCATCTTATTGTCAATTTTCTAGTTAACAATAATTCTAAAAAAGTTTGAATACTTATATATGTGTAATAACAAAATCTCAAATTTCATATTAAAATACTTTTGTGTGTGTGTGTATATATATATATATACAGGGCGTCCCGAAATTGCCGTACAATCTCTCGTGAGCAAGTAGAGAGAGTTATATTGAGTAAAAAAGTCCTTTACCACTTTAGTTTCGCAATAAATACCGCAATAAAAACCATATAATACACATGAGAAGTGTAAGAAATAACGCATGAAAATCAAACTTAAAAAATAAAGAGAGGGAAAAGAGAAAAAACAACACGTGACTACAGTCACCTTACTTTAGTCACGTTTTTAAAGACACGTGACTAAAACAAAGTCACGTGTTGTTTTTCGACTCTTTCCTTTCTTTACTTTTTGAGTTTGATGTGTTGTTTCTTACACCTTTCATGTGTATATGGTTTTTATTGCGGTATTTTTTGCGGATCTCGCAAAGTCATAAAGAACTTTTTGACTCATTATAATTCTCTCTCTACCTGCCCACGAGAGAGATTGTACGGCAATTACGAGACATCCTGTATATACGTATATGTTTGTATTTGCGTTTTTTATTTTTTAATATCTTCTTGTCCATTGCAACTTATAAATAATAAAATAATATTGACGATTTCATAAATAAAAGCTCATACATATTGACAAGTAAAATTTGACATCATTTTAACCAAAGAACATATTTTATTGTTATAGCGACATTGACATGAAAAACTTCGACATCATTTCAATCACGCATTTTTCTTGATGTATTAAAAGTAAAAACTTCCATTGTCACATAGTTTTGCCATGATTGTTAATTTAAATACATTTTGCTGAAGATAAAACTTGGAAAAGTTAAAACGTTTGGAAAGAAATTTGAATATATTCATTGTATAACATCGTTTTACTTGAATAATATAACTGCTTTGTCGCATAAATTATTTTTTATTTGAAATCCTAATTTATGTTTTTGCCTAATTTATGTTTTTTTGATTTAGAACTTACAAGCAATGTTCAACCTTCTTTTTGCAAAAATAACGTTTCCTGCCAAGAGGAATAACTATGCGAGAAAATTTTGTTTCCTTTCGAACCTTCTTTTTTCAGAATAACTTTTTTGTGACATTGACAAAGAAAATAAACTAAATTCTTCTCGTTAGATCTTAGATATAGATGAACGACTTGCTGTTCTTTCCAAGATAAGCTGATACACGTGGCGCGCGCGTGCGGCGATATATCGAACCACTTTTCGAAATTAAAACGATTGGTTTCGCGTTTCATGTGTTTTATTTGGTTTTTTCCGAGCAATTGCCAACAGATATTAACCAGATCCGATTATTAACTATTTGCGGTCTGTCGTCGTACGTCATTCTGCGGATTATTTCTACGGAATAGACTCGCTAAAGTGAAGCAATTAATATTATCGCTTGAACGAAAAACCGCTCTTTGTACGTATTTCTTGCTATTGTGATTTTATACGATTTATATTTTAAATCCTTTTATTTTTCTCCAAAAACACGTGAATAAGTAATTAATATCGTCGCGCGCTATTACGGTTTCTACGTTTCGCGCGTTGGAATTAACTGATCCTTAATGCAACAGAGAGTTAAAGTCACTGGTTAATTCGGTGATAACAATACGCGTGTCGGATGACAATAATCGCGGCAATAATAGACTGGCATCTGGAATATTTTGCACAAACAAACCTATGACTGTTCCACCGGAAGGTGAACAAACGTCGATTATCAAAGGGTCCGTTTGTAAGCAACGAAGTTTCCCGCGGGCAAACAAATCCCTTTTATTAGACGCTAGAGCCCGTATTAGGCGCGCGACATTCAGACGTAATTATGGAATAGTCGATAATGGCGCTTTGACTTAGTTAACTAGTAATTAATTATTCAACACCTACACAAATAAGACAACGCTTCAAAAATGTTTGTATTTTGCATTTCGGCAAATAGACAATATATATATATCTCTCTCTCTGTTTTAACATTTCAGCAGTGTTTTATCGCCAGTTTTGTTTTACAACAACAATATTGGCCGTCAAACCGCGCTTCTATGAATAAAATGTTTCCCGTTATTTTCACAGTTTTTACAACGCGTTAAAAAAGTAGTATAGTATGTTAAATCAGAGTCTTGCATTGTTACGGTGATACATTTTTATATTTTCCTTTATATCGCGTCGCGAATATCAGAAGATGTACGAAGCGTCGACCAATGTACCAGAGAGACAGTGTATGTACATATACGAGTAGGTAGTGCACGTGTAACAGCTATTTGCATTTGTAGCTTTTTAATGCAGCACACACAGAGTTTATGAACTCTGATATACGAGCTATTATTTCGCTTACATGTGTCGTGTGTACACACGAGAACTATCCGGTCATGTACGGGCGCGTGTGTAACCCACTGCTGCGGAAGACAAAGACCCTTTAGGTCCCGTGGTTTCCCTCTGACCTAGTGTGTCACGGAAGGCTAGTGGTCCACTCACCCTTCGTGATTTATCGCCGGCTGTTTACGTTTACTCTCTAATTGCTTCCTTTTGAGAATAAGAGCCCCGGCTATATCCATATAAAACGTGTGTTACTTCGCGCGCTACTCCGAGGTTTACTTTTTTCAAAACTACCCTACACACATCGAATTAGGTTGTTCTTTTTATCTCACGACGATACAAATGAAAACGTTCCCGCGAAAAATTACGTACACAATTGCACACTTGCCGGGTGCGCGATTGCGTGCGAAAAACAAAAATTGTTTTACAATTGCTCGCAAGTTTGTAACATGAGAAATTTTTGTAATTAAGTTTCTCGAGAGAGTAATAAACTAACCTACGGCGGAAATTGTGATTAGATACTCCTTGAATTTGCGCTTTATTGTCGAGAATCGAATTAACTACGGAAATAGACCGAATTTACTCGCGAGAGAGTTAGTCGGAGCGTATGTTGCTTAAATTTGCATTATAATGCATGCCGTGATATGATACGAATGTATGTAGCCGATATGACGCGTGCTACTTTCGAGATGAAATTGTCCGAGCGGAACACAGAGATATGAATCTGCAAATTTTAATGTGTATTGTCGTGCTCCCGTATATTCGAGGGCGTCTCCTAAATAAGTAACAAAGAAATAATATATCATGAGAATAAAAAGGATACAAAAAGATCGTGTAAGCGCGTATTTATCCTAGTTTTTACTCTCAAGTGTCATATTTTTCACAAAACAAATTATCATTTATCAAGTTTTTATTCTTAACTGTCGTATTGTTCAAAAAAAAGTATTTATCTTACTTAGTATTTATCTTACTTGGTTTTCAAAGTATTTATCTTAGTTTTTTACAAGACATTCTCAGATTAAAAAAAAAAAAAAACATTTTTCAAGCGAAAAGACATCGCTGGAAAAATGTCGGTATAGCGTAACTATTTAAATTTGATTTTTAAATCCACACACTCTCTTTCTCTTTGTTCGCACGTCCGAGAATGAGGATGAGAAGAAAAAGAGTAAAAGTTAGATGGTCCGGAGGTCGTGTCACGAAGAGTAGGGATCAAGGCATTCGCGTCACTTCCGTACCATGAAATCTGCCGGAAATTGTTCTTATCTCTTGATCCTTTAAGAGTTTATCCTATCGTCGCTTCCTATAAAACCGGGAATGATCGCGAGCTATCTCGCCCGCTCGTACGTCTCGCTCTGCCGATTATGCGACATAAAGATTTTCGTGGAAATATTTATGGCTACTCCGCGACTTTTCGGCGCGACAGAATGTAGAGAACAAACTGCATACGCGCGCGCGCACACACACACACACACACACGAGAAACACGGGAAAGAAAAGTCCGGGATCTTAACAGCGCGAAAAGATAGCGTATGGTCAGACAGCGGCGAAGTGATTTTCGCGGTAGGCCAAAGAACTAATCCGGTTATATTTCAAACTGTATTTTCTTCGGACTTCTACGAGCGCCGCCAGTTCGAGCAAGACGCTCCGTGAAAGCGCCGTGAGTATTTTTCGATGTGAGAAAACCGAGAGGATTTATACGTGCGAGGGAAACAAGAAAGAGAGTTTCGAGAAAATAGTTTCAAAATTTGCAATAACTTTTCTTTTTGTTGCACGCGATCTTTATGTTGTGTTTTTTTATAGTTTTTTATTCCCATTTTTATATCATTTGTCTGTAAATTTCTACTTAATTTTTACTTGCGCGTCAATTTATAAAGCATCTATTTGTAGACAAAACGCATAGTACAAATGTGTACGGAAAAATTGACGGTAAAAAGCACTATTTATTTTCCAAATATTATAGTTTTAATAAAATTGTCAAGTGTCATGTTAGATTAGGAACAAATTTGTTGAAAACACATACTAGCTGTCTTTGTTATCTAGAAACATGCGGTGCATTGTAGTTTGAAAATTTATTTTCAATTGGCTCGTCATTTTCAGAAAAAAATATTAAACATATGCGCGAATAAAATTTCGTGAAACATTCTTCGCTTGTTTGTTCAAAGAAATACATATACCTACGTTGCAACATCGTTGCAAACGAGAAGGCAAGGCACTTTGAGAAACCACGAGCTAGGACGAGATTCTCTTTGCTAGCTATCCCTTGAGATTGTGAAAAATTATTTGTATTCGGATAACGGGGCAACTCATTTTTATTCAATAGCACAGGTCGCGTTGTATGTTTTATTACTTCTTTTTTATGCAACAAAAAAGCATTTCGCTATTTTTGTTTGTCCGCTGATTTTTCAAATCCAAATGTTTCAACAAACAATTCACGACTTGCAAAATAACTTGCGTTTTGCACACACGATTTTGACCGAATAGCGTGCTATTTTGCAAAAACCCAAACACTAATCGCTTAGAAATTATTGAACCATAAAGTGTTATGGAAAATAAAATTTGTTTGATTTTTTTGTATTATAACAATATATACATAATTATGAAATATACTAAACAACAGTGATTAGTGAAAAAAAACGTAAAATCTTGTATTTTATTTTTTGTACTTGCTAAAAACTAGATGGTTCAATTTATTATTTTGATTTTTAAGACTAATTAATAATTGTACATAATTTTCGCACAATTTGTAAAATAAAAACAGACTGATAAAAATGTTTTATCAAGCATGTGATATAACCTGTGTATCCGCGTCACTTGAAGCACAGTCGTAAAGTCCACACCTCGCGCTCTCTGCACGAAATCCGTTTGTCTGCATGCGCATTGATCTCTCCGACGTGTTTGTTGACCGTGCAGATCGAGCATTGACGTAGCGCAGCTCAATTCTTTCTCGGAAAGAAGAAGTTTTGAGTCGATTGGGCGGAGTGAGACCATAAAAACATGAAATAAAGATCCCGCATTGAAGACGGGCGGTTGGTTGCTTCTTTTGTGTGTTCAGAGCATATTTTTGGCGTCGACTTTTATTCGGTTCACGTACGCACATGCCGTGGCTACAACGTTTCACGAAAACTCTTGTATATCTCTTTCTCTTTCGCTGTTTTTGTGTGTGTATGTGTGTGTGCGTGTGTGTGTGTGTGTCGGAGAAAATTTCTCTTTTCTTACTCTCTCTCGTTTTTCTCTCGTCCACCTCTTCACATCCCTCTCGTTTCCTTGCTCATTGGTTCTTATGGACTACGTGTCTCCGTCCTTATCAATCTACCTTTTTCCTTGTCTTTTTTTTTTATTTTTATCTCCTTCACACGTCGTCTCTTTTCGGATATAGAATGACTCAAAAAGAAGAAAAGCTCAAAAAAAACCCCTGTTTTTAACAATGCATTAAAATAATGTCGCAAAAATTTGATGTCTACTAAACGTATATCACAGAGATTTTTTAGATTTATAAAAATTGCAACATTATGTACATTTTTATCTCTCGTTCAATTGTTTCTTTTATTTTCTATCTCCTATTATCTTTTTTCCCCCCATCAAGTCACACGACTTACTCTCGTATCGGTTTAACATTTTTTATCGCCGTTCGTTTCTGATCAATACGGTGAACATCTTCTCCTCTCCATTTTTCTTTTTTCTCGCACAAACGCTGTCAATTCTTGGCAACTTTATTGTACAGCCTCGTGCACGCTCATTCTTCGTTTTCACGGAACAGCTTCCGGCCTGGCAGTCGGTCGTCGGTACTCATACACGTACCGGCCAGGGACCGGTCGGTGCTGACCGTACGTGTATGTCGTAACAATTGTCGATTTCATAAAAGCAAACGACTTTACGAAAACGCCCTCCGTATTCCTCAGATCTGCCGTCGTAAAAGCGACGTCGCCCGACGTCGATCCTCCGCACAGAGAGGTCCGACGAGCGATTTCGCCGCGTCAGGGAATACCGTTCGTTCACCGACATCGCGGGTGAGATCGACGTCTCGACGATCATCTTTCGTCAGTCCGCAGCGAAATATTCTCGTCTCGCTCGCGAGAATCTCGCGACATGAACGCACGCAAATATACCCAATCCGTTCTCTAAGAGAAATTCCGAGACGAGATTGAAATTCCCAAAACGATCCGCCACTTTGAACTTGTCACTCGGACAATTGTCACCCGGTATAAAACGAGCCATCGAGCTGCTGACCCTCCGAGCCGACGAACACTTGCGGTTTGAAACGCGAATCCATTTGGACTTATTGCAGTCGGCAGTTGTGAACAGGAGGTAGTTAACCCTTTTCGTGACGGCCGAGACAAAGTTTCGCGTATACTCAAATGAAAGTATTTAGGAACAGTGCTAATTGCACGTTGGGGGTAATTCGTGCAATGTAATTATTAGCACTTCGAGCGTTGGTTATTAGAGCAATTGTACAATCGCCAACACAAGTGTGCGCGCGAAACCTGTATCACGAAACGTCCAAAATCCATATCTTCTCTTTCGAATTTCATAATTTTCGTCTCGCGGTAGATCATTCGCATCGACAGAATCGTCGTTATGAGATTATTAATCATCCTTGAAACCTCGCTTTCTTTCGCCAATGTAAAAGTCGTAGAATTCAACATGCAAACGCGAGTTTAATTGAATCGGGCGCGTTTAAAAAACGCGTAAAACCCACTGGAAACTTCCAATTAGAGGAACAGAAGCTACATTTTTCATCGATTTACGAAGACAGAATTTTCCATTTCTCATCCGATCCGCGGCAATTTGCAAGGGCGCGCCTTTTTTTTTCGAATTTTATCACCCAACTGTATTATATCATCGAACAAAAGTATCAATTAAAACTTTTTTCATCCCGAACCGAAATGCGGAACAAACAAGACAAACGGGAAGAGAAAATAAATTACGACTTTGCAATAAAAACTCAATCTCACTTGAACATTTGTTTCTCGTCTCATCTTGAACTTCGAATATCGATCATTGTTTATATTCGGGGCTCTATATTCGCTTGTTTTATATACGCATGAACGTTACCTACAGCTTACGAGCAAGATGAAATAGTGTCATGGCGGCGATTCGTTTCGCGCCGGTGTTTTATGGTTCGGCGGAATATAATTCCTGTTTGATGTAACCCCAGCGTATTTCCGCGCGCCCCGCTTTCATTTGCTCGCGTTCATTCCTCCCTTCCTCTCTCACGTTCAGGTGCGGACGCGCGACGCACCTGATCCTAAATCGCGTGCACAAACACACTGCACTGAGGCCCGCGTGCTCGCGCAAGAACCACCGCATTCCAGGCGGCGCGGCGCATCGGCCGTTATGCATCTATTAATATGAACGGAGAGTGTCAATACCATAAATTTTGTCGCGCGCGCGCGCGAAACGATGGGCAACGCGCGACACGAATGTATACGATGCAAAGCAAACGGCGTGAGGGGATGGAGAACACAGAAAGTACCGAACACTGAAACGCATAACGAAAAAAAAAAAAAAATATATATATATATATATATATATGTATGTATATACCGTACCTTTTGATGTCGAGAGAACAAAATTTGCGGCGTATTGTTGTACGTACATGCTTGTAAGCTTTTGTGTGTTTTTGCGAGCGATGCAGAATGCATACGAATGCGTCTTTGTTGTCACTCGATGGCGATGCCGGAAAAACAATTATAATGTTGTAAAAATCGCGTTGATGGATAGTGCGGTCGTATGCGTTCAAAAAGTGCATAGCGCGCGGTCATTAAGGTCATATAAAACTTTCTTGCCTCCGCTGCAACTTCGCGAGTTTTTGAAAATAGTCCTACTTCAGCAAAACTGAGAGAGTAAAAGACAGTTTAGTTTAACTTTCAGTAGGTTTTTTTTTTGAGTTTCTCGTCAGCAAAATATGTCCCCGGTAATTAACGCGCATATATTTTCAAAATTTACTTCGCCTTGTTGTAAACAAAAATTTTGACAAATTGATCTCGAACGTACTCTCGTGAAATATCGACGTGTAAATTAGAGAGAGCGCGGTGTTTAATATATATTATTTTATTAAATAAATGCTAAAATCCGTTTTGTGAAGATATGTGCATTTTATGTTTCTAGATGCGATATATCATTAACCAGAAATTTGTGTGTGTTAATGTTATTTATTATATAGTAGCACGGTGTGTTTCAGTTGTGCGAAATTAAAATACAGACTACGATAAATCCTAATACTGACGTCACGAAGTTTCGCGTGTGCCGAGTATATATTTCCCGCTTTATCCAGTTATAACAATATCTACATCGTTTCTTGTGCGCGCGAGATTTAAAATAATCAGCTACCGAAATTGAACCGGAGCTTTTTGTATAATTACCTCGTTGCAACGGTCGGAAGAAAGTCAGCCGGCCGTAAAATTTGCAAACGCATCCGCCAATGCATTCCAACGGCTGATTATCTCTCTCTCTCTCTCTTTTTTTCTGTCTCTCTCTTTTTTTTCTCTGAAAAAACAAGCTAGCCATAACAATCGTGACACGATAATCGTCCGGCCAAAACGTTTTATTCGCACGTAAAATCCCATTCTCAAACCTCGTAGAATTGCTACGGTTCCGCGCAAAACACCAGTGTGAAATAACACGAGGCATACAAAGTTTTATTAACCTAATTGTCCATCGCGTCCCGATAAAAGCGTTCTCTTGTTCAGTATGCGATTAAAGGTTGCGCGTAGATGAAAGAAAGAGAGAGAGAGAGAGAGAGAGAGAGAGAGAGAGAGAAGTGGAGGGTTTTTGGCGTGTGTTCGAGCTCTGTAACTTGGGACAAATTAAAAGAACTAGCCGAAAACAAACCGTATCGCGGTCACGTTATTTCACAAGGGAATAATAACGCATGACCGAGCGTATATTTACTTTAAATCGGTCAATTGCGTGATTAGGTTAAGCTTCACTTGTGGATAATTAATACCTCGCGATCACACAGACCGTGCACGTTATTGCTGATATTTACCGGGCTATTTGGGGTAAGCATAATTCAATTATCGCTCATCTTCCGCCACTCTTTTTGTTACATGACAGTAAATTATATATAGACATCGCATTATGTTTTACGCAGTAACATCACAAAAACTTTGTACAAACCTCTTTGACCAATTAAAATTGATTTTTACCCCGAGCGAAATATTTATCAGAGGTAAACATCTTTTTATATACGGGTGCTGTTTTTATTTTAAATAAATATATAAAAGTAAATAATCAATCATCTGTTGCGTGTGTTAAAACTCTGTAGAGTCTATTTAAAAAATGTGAGATATTATACAAAATTTGTTTTACAGTAAATATCTGCTCGTGAAAATTTCAAATTTGTGTGAGAAAAGAGCCCCGATAGAGACGAGCAAATTTGGATGTTGTTGGTGAATGTATTTATTAATTAATTGTCAAACGTTTCGATCCACTTTGGGATCTTCTTCAGTGACAGTGTCTGAATAAAAGCGAAAGAGAATCCAATCAGCATGTGAAATATTTTCACATGATAATCACACTCTGATCGGATCTCTTTTTTCAGACTGTCACTGAAGAAGAGATCCTAAAGTAAATCGAAACGCGTCTGACAATTAATTAATAAATATATTCACCAACAACATCATCAGGTTTGCTCGTATTGGTCCTTTTCCAACTTTGAAATTTGTTTTTTTATCTTGTAAACTTTTACGTTTATTTAAAATTATTTTTTTTGTATTCTTGAATTTCACTTTTTAATTTTAAAGTAAATCCACTGTTTGTCAGTATTTTGTGTAACTGTACACAAGACAGATATCAGCGAATCGACTCGATCTTGGCAATAAAGGCTCAATGAGGGCAACTGACAGACAGCTTTAATGAACGAGAAACTAACGAACACGAGAAGAGAAAAGCTGTCTGATGAGCACTATCCTACGTGTGATTTGCAAACCGCTGCGGCATAACGCGAGCGCGAAGCCCCAATTAGAATTTATGCAACCGAGCCAGGCAGAAGTGGCCGTTGCATATGCAATGGACGTAACGCGTTTGCTCAGTTTCAGGAAGCGTCGGCAGCGGTTTGTCATCGTTTACGTACCGACCGCATCACGAGGTTTCGGATCCGCCCCAAGATCCTCAAGACGGATTTCTCATCTCCTATCGGTCTTTCCGGATTTCTCGGTCGCCGTCGTAGTTTTGCCGTGACCGTGATCGTTAATTGATTCTCACGCTGAGACGTTGCTTTCCCGTTGACGGCGGCTCGTAAATTTCACTGTCGTTCCCCGCACTGTTCCCCGCAAGGAAATGACAGTAACGACATTGGACCGTTTTCAGATCCGGCGATAAAATAGCAAAATCCCCGCGTTTTCTGTTACGACACGGCTATAATATAAGAAAATAAAATTAAGCTCGCGCCGGAACGCGTCGCCGTTGCGAGAGACATTCAACATCCGCAGTCTAAATTTTTCCCTGCTTTTGCAATTTTCTCGTAACAATTTATTATCGAAGTTAAATTCGAAACGTTAAACTTTAACTGAGAATTGAAATTATTTTTCTTTGATGATATAATTGAGCGGCATTCGGCAAATGTCAGATTTAAGAAACAAATACACGCGGTAGAGAGCAGGTGCATTTAAATGCGTCGAAAATGGCAAAATTAAAGATGATTGAAACATCAAGTTAAGCGCGAAGTTTTATTTACGAAATTCACACACACATTCGACACTTTAAATTTATTCTAAGCAAATCGGGGAGAGATTGTTCCTCAAAATATACACTTGTGAGGAATAACATACATGATGATATTCTTGTATCAAAATGTCGATCAATAAGCTTCCTGCTTACTCGCGTATTTTGAACAGAATTTCTATCCAATTTACAATTATACGACGATGGTAATAGGTAGAGTGCGAAATTGCAACTCGTTCTCAAATGTAATGTACGTATGAATATTGAGAGCAATCCTACGCTTTACGTTTTACGCGCGTTATGAGATATTTTCACTGAGAAACTACGTAACGAAACTGCAGCGTGCGAAACTTAGTATAAACAGAGTACCTACTCGTATAAAACGTTGTAAAAAGTGAACATTTTACGACGTAATATTTTACAAAGACGGATTTTAAGTTTTTACTTAAAGAATTTTATTGTAAATTACATTGTTACATTGTTGTGCATAAAACATCTTCACATTTTTCACGATATGAGAGATAGAGAAAAGAGAATCGGTGGTAAAGATTCAATTCCTGCAAAACGTTCGATAATCGATTGATAAAAATCGTGAGTTTGAAAAATCTGTACCGGATTGTTTCGATCGAACATACATCTCGTTTCAACTTGCGCGCAAAGATTTATCTATCAAGATTTATTTCTGTTGTTGTATGTACCATTGCTCGGAAAAAGAACAGCGGAACTTTATACCAACAGATACAGAGGCGGAAGATCGATGCATATGCGCGGCGCTTGCGAGCAAAAAATCACGAAGCGAATACTCTCGAGATCCGTAATATTTTTCTTGAAACGTGTCCGAGTCTTGTTCTATAAACACGATAAAGTAAGAAGCTTGCAAATGTTCCCACGCATCAGAAAAAGAGACAGATTGAATAGACAGAGAGAGAGAGAGAGAGAGAGAGAGAAAGAGAGAAAGATAAAATAATATAGTCGGAAATCTACAATGTACAGAGATTGGAGAGAGAGACTCTTTACTATTTTTTCTATTAAAAGTAAAAATAAAAATAAAAATAACAGAATTTCTATTAGAAATAAAAATAAAAATAACAGAATTTCAGGATTTCGAGAGAACAAATTCACTGAAGAGATTATACTTGAACGGGGAGAGATTATTTTATTGCACACGTTTCTCTCCATTTTTATACATTAAGAAAATTGAATATTTAATCAAATCCTCTTTTTTTCTTTTTTGTTTCTTTTATCTCATCCTCGTTCTTCTCAGCAATTCTCGAAGAAAAAACGTGCCGAAGTAAGGTTTCGTCGAGATTCTTGTTAGAATCGATATGAGCGACATTCAGACGCAAGGCTCATTGATTCTCGCCTGACATCTCGGTGCGAATTTAATGCACGCCACCGAGCTAATATAGAAGCTGTCCGAGCAGGATCTATGTCCTCGGTGTCAAATAGACGTATACTGACGTGCACAAAAGAGCCTGGGGAAGCGGAATGCACGAAGGCGTTTACGATATCGAAGCCACCTGGGAGAGCATTGCTCTGAAATGGAACAAAACTTGAATGCTACCTATCTTATACCCCGTTCGCGTACGTACGCGGCCGCTTCTTTCCTCTTCCTCGCGTAAAGAGGCAGCTCGATTCCTCGAGTGCATCCACCACTCCCTATTCTTTCTCTTCCCTGTGTCTCGCTTCCGCATACGCGGCGTTGTTTCGATAAGGATGAGAAGCGCCTTGCTTCGTGAACAAAACGGAGCATCGAGTCGTACGTGGGCGTGACACTCGAATCGGAAATCGGAACGCGGATAACGGAATAAAACAAGGCTATCTCGCTTAATGGAATCACCGATAGCGAGAAAACTCTCCTGTGGGAAACTGAAACGAAATACGAACTGTAGGATTTACGCACACATGTTGCAATTTGCCGCGGCATCGCTTACGTCAGCTGTATCTCTCGCGTACGTATATATATATATTTTAATTATTATTACACAAAGTACCCCTTTATGCGTATTTCGAGATTAATGCAAGAAGAAAAAATTTCAATAAGCAGCGATAAAAAAAATAAGTCTTTAAAATTTTGGCGAAGCGCGCTACGTCAGCAGACACGTGAGAGATTCGGGTTCTTTAAAGACTTTTTAAAAACCAAGACAAATCTCTCGCTATAAAGCGGCAAAGGCATAGCAAACTGAGAGCCTCACAAAAGAAGCGTATGTTGAATTTACGCGAAAATCTATCGATGCTAGGCACGTGCGCGGGTAAATGCATCGCGAGGAAAGAATCTGTTTTTAGACGATGGTGCGAGAGAGGGCAAACTCGTTGTGAGATCGCACGTTTTGCCACACATGTGGAAATCTATACGAGCTGAACGTTTTTCTTTCTCAAAACAAATTCTTATATAAATGACATTTATTTAAATACTACACGATTGCGAGACTCAACAAACGTTATAGATATAGATGCGCACCATTGTTTAAAAATTACTATCTCAAGTTCTTTCTTTCTTTCTCTCTCTCTCTCTTTCTCTCGATTTCAAATATTCAGGGATCTTCTTTGCAAATAAAGATTTTGACGTAATAATTGAGTTTGAACATATCGGACTGCAAACAGACACACTTCTAAGATCGGAGGATTTCAAAAAACGTACGTGCTCTCAATATTACTTCAAAAAATTTGAGCTCGACGAGCATTGCGGCACGCGCGTTGAAACTCCGCGAACGAAAAAGTCAAGAGAGAAAAACCGGGAAAAGTAAAATATCACTCGATGACTTCCACCTGGGGAAAAAAGTACTCTGGGAATATTTTTCTGTATTCCCAGCTGGGGGTTAGTGTGTGAACGGCACTTTGCGTTTTGATGTATTTTGGTATTCTAAATGTGAAGCGCAGACATCAAATCGGTTTATCTTTATTGCACCTTCATACTTCTAGTTGAAAATATTTTGTTATAAAATAACCAATCTACTCGACCTGGTATTGAAGAAAAACACATTTCCATGAAACAATTATTACTTAAAAAAAATTGTAACGCTCTATTTTCAACTTGTGTCTAAAATTACATACGTTTCACGTATGTATATAATATGAGAATATATAAGCGAATGCGGATACCATAGAAAAGAACTCGTAAGAAAATGGCTGTCAAAGAAAAAATTTTTGGAGAAAATTTTCGAAGATGATAAAGAAATTTAAGAGTGAATACAAAATATCATACAACCGGATAGGAAAAGTATCACACTGTGACGAATCGATAATTTCAAGAACAAAAAGCTGGAACATTGCTCGTATAATTGATCGTGCATTACACTTTTCGCGTACAAATAAATCGTTTGGACTTATAGAAAAGTTAATTAAAAAATATAAGTCGCGCAAACGTTCGAGAAAAATAAATCTGTCTGAAAACGGGTTACATGAAATTTATTGACACGCATTTCACCGACAGTGATTTCATCGACACTATTTCACCGCGACATCGTCTTTTAACCGACACAATGCATTTCACCCACGTAAACATTTCACCGATAATGTGAAATTGATTTTGGTTGCCGTTTTGCGACAGCGACTTTGATCATCGTTGTGCTTTTATTTTAAAAAATGTAACTTTAATTACAGAGTTATCTGTTACATTTTCACAAATTTTTTCTGTAATAAAATTATGAGTATATATTAACTAAGGAACTTTGTATATATTAACTAAAGAAGAAATAAGCGTGAAATATACATTGTTATATGTAAGAGAAAATTATAATTTATTAGTGCGCATTATTTATATTTTATTACATACACTGTCGACAAAATGTAATGTTGGTCAAAGACGGTGAAATGCGTGTGTCAGTGAATTTTATATAACCTCTAAAAAACATTTATCCAACATAAAACGTGTCATTTAAATACAAGGCATGATAAACATTTTGTACACACTCGCCGCAAAGTTGTGAAAAATATTAATTAAAAGTTTTATACATTTAATTATTGGATGGACACAGACAGTGTTTGCTGCATCACTCACAGACGCTTCGTGTAAAATTTCAATTTTTTAGTATCTCGAGATTCTTGTGTAACAAAATGTGAGCAATGTAAAGTGAAAGTTTAATTTGCGTATTTTTTCCCATTTGCTCTCGTTATTCTACAACGTGATTCAATATAATTCTACATTATTGGATGCACATTATTATTATACAGATATTAATAATATTTATAAATTATAAAACGGAATAAGTCACAATATATATACATTTTTCATTTTTTTAGAATCTTAAATTTAATTTGCGTCGATTATTTTACTTTTGTTAAACGGAAAAAGTCATACAATATATATATATATATAAGCTTTTCATTTTTTTAGAATCTTAAATTTAACTTGCATCGATTATTTTATATTTTCCTACATCGTTAACTTTATTTCACCGTGAGCTTTATTTTATGATCTCTTCACGTCATCTTAGAACCAGGTTTAATAATATAAGCACACCGCGGGTTTTCAGGGATCAGAGAAAATTCAAGATTGAGAAATTTCAAAGTAAAAGCTCTTTTGCTAAATTGAATTTTCTTAATCGAAGAAATAGAACAGAAAGTGAATTGAGACATAAAGTGTGTCACTGTATTTCTGTAATCTATACATGAGAGACTAAAGACGGAATCGATCATCGTTATTTTATATGATTTTCAGTTTTGCCAAAACGATAATTTGTAAAACATATTTGCTCTCTCTCTCTCTCTCTCCCTCTTTCTCGCTCTCTCTCCCTCTCTCTTTCTCTTCCTCTCTTTCTCTCTCTCTCTCTCTCTCTCTCTCTCTCTCTCTCGTACTTAATTCACGCACCAAACACGTTGGAACTGGTGAAGGATTAAGAATATTCCGCAATGGTACTCAGGCTTGACGATCCCCCAGAGCGGGAGATCATTATTCACGGACATCCCTCATTTCCGTCCACCTGCCACCCGCTCCGGGGGTTCCGTCCACCCTCCGGGCATTTATCGCCCGCGGTCGTTTGTCCTCGTAAAAAGAATCATTAACACGTACAACGGAGTTTCTTATCCCGGTGCACCCGCTATACCACGTTATTTTACCGCGTCGCCTAAGAAACTCACGACAGCTTCGCGACATTTTTCTTCGGCTTTATTTTTCTTTGTCTCTTTTGCGCTCGTTACGCTCATTGCACTTAACACGGCCCTTCCGAAGCATTCATATATCGGCTCTTTATCTTATTTTCTCTATACACGTATTTTTCATCCTAATCTTCAGTTGCTGTTTCAGTTAAGCATGATGTGCTCACGCTAAAACCTAAAGTATTGGTGATAAAAATAAATAAAAGGCAGAGAAATTTACTTTGTATAGCTAATAAAGATATTCTACTTTTTATTGTTGTCACATACACAAATACATGTGTATAAATTAATTTTATAATATTTAAACTAAGAATAAAATAATAAAAACATGTTTTATATTACTCAGAAATCTTCATATATATATGTATATACATGTATATAATTGTATTACTATTTAAGTAAACCTACAGTAGAAACCAAAGATCGCGCACTGAAGCGTTTGTCAGACGTTTGATGAATATTCGTGGTTTTGGGAAAGTTGGCCGGGACGGGTCATTAATTTGCAATAACACGTTGGCGGTCTGTTTGTGCGTGTCACGAATATATGCGATATAACGTCTTGCTGTTGTACTTCCGGCTAAGTTAAACGGAGGCGAACCGCGGGGTAAACCACACGGCGCGCGGTCTCCCATCTTCCATAAATTTCGCGGTGAAAAACGTCGGGGCGCTCAGCTTCGCGAAACGACGGAGAAATATCGAGAACCAGCTGCACTCCGGTTCCGCGAAAGTGCGCCCGCAAGTGAGAGGCTCGGCTCGTCGTTCCTATATCCGGTTGCGGTTCGTAATATCTACTCGTCGGACTATGCTGTCGCAGTTACTACTGCGACACGTCGAACTTGCCCGGAAGTTGGCCCGGACTGCCGTTGTGTGACTCTCGTCGCTCCCGCGAGAACAGTCCCGGATCGCCGTTAAGTTATTTACTGCTTCGCGATTTTATTGAGATCCGTAGCTGCGTTAAGCCCGCTTTACGGGAAAGCACAACCGACTAAACTAAATCGCTCTTCCAACATCGCTTTTGAATACGTCGCTGCTTCTGGTCGATAGCGCAAATACGAGTTTTGCGAGTTCGAAATATCAAAGTGTTCGATCAAAGCTTGTTATTTTTCGCGCAATCGTGTATAATAATCGTGGCATTCAATTCACGCTTTATTTAAAAAGTGATTACCTACCACGTGAACGTGTGAAAAAGCATAGTTGTGGTTTTTTTCGCAAACCGTCGAGATAAAAATGTTTGTTATTTGTTTATTATTCGTTTATTATTCGCAAACGCAACACAAAACACTGTTAAACGGGGGGAACTTTGTACTTTAAGCAGATTAGAGGAGACACACGTGATGATATCTCGCGTCAGGTATATATGTTTATAACTACGTCACATATCCGAAAACATACAGAGTTTTACGGATAACAGAAATACACCATCTATACCAATTTATCTAGTTCATAGTTACAGAATTGTACGACGTTACCGAGCACCATTTACACTAACTAAGTGAACGAAATCTCTAACGGCACCACAGAACTATGCCAAACGCGCCGCTGGAAACTTCGTGTTCATATGTAAACCTTAATTCCGATGTAACTTGATATTTCCTGTTTATAAGTGATTTTCAAATTTTACCTTTTGCTGTGACATTTAGAACATTTTATATTTGCGTTTTACTTCTATATTAGCTGTTTTTAAATTTTTCGTTTCTTTTTCACCGGCACATTGGATTTACACAGAAAATATTTGTCGACTATATTTCATCGACTCGTATTTCTTTTATTATACTTGAGAGAAATATTTTGATTTTACTCTTTTCTGCTTTTATTTGTGTGCTACACTTTTAAAAAATAATAATAATAATACTTTTGTTTACTAGATTTTTTTTTTTTTTTACTTTTTACTTTAAAGTTTGAAAAAGTTAGAGTACGCTTGGCGCTTTTAGTTTTACATTTTTGAAAAAATCCCTTTTTTTCCGCGAATATACTTGTCTCGCGTGCGTTCGTTTAACTGTCGAATTTGCAAAACTCTTTTAGTTCTCATCTTGAAGAGAGCGCTGGAAATGGGAGGGATAGCAGAGAGATGAATACTCGCTCGGTAAGCTATCGTGGCCGAGCATTAGTCGGCTGGTCGACGCTGAATGCGAGTTTAACCGCCGCGATGGCGTCGCTTGACCGTTCTGAACCGCTTGAAAGAATAGGGGCTTAATACTGAGTTATAAACAGCAGAATACAAGGCGACGCCGTTTATGCAAAAATGGTATACGGCGCGGTGGGAAAAAGGGGGAACCGAAGAGAATAACGTAAGGATAAAGCGCGGATTTTTATTCATGCAGCCGTCGTGTCGCCATATTTTTATGCACCGGGTAACAGCACCCGAAAGATTAATGGGAGTCAACCGGCGTTAAACGTCTTTCAAACTCCACCCGCCCTCCTGTTATTCTTAAAGCTCAGCGTTGGTAAAGCGACAATTTTTATCTCGTTCCCCGTCAGGATCATGAACGTGACGCGTCGTTTTGCGCCGAGTGGTCGTCCCGCGTGTCGATTAGCAGACGAAATTTTAAACAATCGGATAATAAAACTTCACGCGAAAATTCACTACAATCGATTATGTAAACAAAAACGCGTTTTAATAAAGTGTTATAGAAATTTTATCGTTAAACGCGCGTGTGTGGGTAAAGCGCGCGATATGCACAGTTTTGCGTATATATATAGCTGCAGCCACACTTACCGTTAAATTGCGCTTAATATCGAGCGCGGAGTTTTGTGAAAGTTTAATGAACGACAATTCACACGATTATTTATCGTTATGCGTAAGTAAACTCGGAGTTTCATCGCGCGCGCATATGTTTGCCGTCAATTATCGCTGTGCTATGTATGTTAATTACGCCATTATTATTATTGTTATTATTATTATATTATTATTGTTATTACTGTATTTGCACAAATCACTCTGTGTACCGTGGCTGCAACCGCATGTATCAATTAGCTTAAAATGTTGATTTAAGAGCATTTAATTACAAAAAACACGTGACTCTCTTAAGATTATTCTATTGAAATTAAATAAAGTAAAATTGTTGCTAAAAATCTGCGTTTTTTATTACTTAACTACACGGTGAAATTTTTATCTTCAATGTTATTTGCGTTGAATATCGAGAGCGTTATTACAAACGATCACGATAAAAATGCAAAATCGTCGACACGAAAAAATAATGTAGAACTATTTATCGCGAAGCATATATTCATTCGTCAATTACAATGCTTTAGCGTGTCGACTTTCTCGTGCAAACACGCACACATTCTGCTTGCGGAATAAATTATTATTGAAAAAAAAAATATCGTGACGATTGAAACATAAATTACATTACCCGGTAGTGATCGTTTAATTTCTTATGCGCTCTCGTTTCCGCTTGCTAAAAATAAAAATTGTTATAACTGGTAATACAATAGAATTTCTTATCGCAAACAATGAAGCCAAATTAAATACGTCGGAACGAACATACGGCGCGCACGAGAAATTTTCTACACTTATAAGTCGCGCGTTTCCCGTCGGTCGCAATTCGATAGAAGGAAATAAAGCGCGGATTGCTTTGCGGTATAATCCGCGTTATATGAGCAGGCGGGCGGGCACAAATCCAAACGCGGCAACAGTCAAAAAGCAGCAGTCCCCCGATGCTATCGCGTTCTCACGGTATCCGCAATTGCGAGAAAACCACGAAATAAAATCCAAAGAGTAAGTTTCTTGTTCGCGAGTCACGCGGGCGCGAAAACTTGGGGTCGCGCGGAAACTTTAGTTTCTTCGGAAGATCGCTGACAGATATTGCCCCTACGTGGGGTTGGCCGGTCTTCCGTGATTTCTCGCGGCAGTTGTGTGTGAAAACCGAAACTCCCCTTTCCTCTCCCGCCGCCCCATCTCCCGTTATCGATCAAACCGAGCGTGACAGCGGAATCTATATATGAAATAAAGCTATCACGGCCGTCGGAAGGCAGAGACCCATTCATTTTTGTAGATTCATGAAACCTATATACGAATTTCACCGCGTCTGGCTTGGAAACAATAATTCAGTCAGTAAACAATTAAGCGCAAAGTGATAGTATTGCGTTCCGCGCCGGTTTCGATTATTTGACAAATACAGAACGAGAGACAAAGTATCTCAGTTATCTCTGCACGATATATATATATATTTTTTTTTATTTTATTTTATTTTATTTATTCAATATTGTTAGAAGAAACCTTCTTTTTTTAACTATTGCCGACTATATTTCGAGTTTGATTTGCTAATATTATATAAGCGCAGTAATTTTTAATTACGATTCAGAAACATCGTGCGACCAAATTGTGCGCATGTTCGTATGCCTGCTGCCAGATGGCATACATGTACGTTTTAAGACAAAAAAGAAAGAAAGAAAGAAAGTGTGAGTCAGAGAGAGAAAGAGAGAATCACGAAGCACTGTAGTGGTTCGCGTTATTCGCGCCGGGGCAACGCCTCCGATAGTACCGATCGCTTCGACAATGTTCCTCGCGGCGTAATGATTTCGCGCCGGCAACACCTCTGATATAACTTTTTTTAATAAACTGTATTGAACCTTGACACGAACTAACTACCAACCTATAAACTTTCAATTTATAATCAATATATGATAAAAACTTCCTATATTAAAAAAGGCATCGAGAAGTGCGCGTTTGGAGTCGAATATATCGCACCTATTGTTGCCTCTTTTCCGCGTTGCCGATTGATTGGTTGGTTGATCGAGTCGAATCGAATCGGTAAGATCGAGAGAGTAAATAATGAAAAGCGATTTTGAGACAGTTCGTCGTA
>NW_018020788.1:51623-66785 GCF_002006095.1 Pseudomyrmex gracilis | reverse complement strand
ACTTTATATTGTATTATATGTATTATATACATACTACAGAGTAATGTCACTGATCTCGGCCGCGCGGCCTTGGCGGGGCACTGACCGCGGGCGCGCGGCCTTGGTGGGGGCGGGGTCACTGACCGCAGTCGCGCGACCGCGGCGGGGTCAATGACCTCGGTCGCGCGACCGCGGTGGTGTTACTGACTTCGGTCACATGATTACGGTATATATATATATATGCGTATGTGTGTGTATTATATATAAATATAGAATATTACATATGTGTTATTTCTGACATTTCTCATATGTGTATTATATGGTTTATAAGACGTATATACTATCTGTCATCGCGGTGACAGGTTGTGTTCACTGACAACACGTTAAATAAAAATAACAATAGCGTGCGCGTAGCGCGCGCCTGTGTTGTGCTAGTAATTCAAAAAACGTACAAAGATGTTTTTCGGGTTTGGACCGCGTTAGTGTCATTCTTATACCGACGTTTCGTGAACATTTCAGCTCACTTCATCAGGGTTTAAAGAGCAATCTGTGCAAAATTTGTACGTAAATTTTTCACTTCAAAACTTTATCGTCGTATATCTCGGAGAATCGGAAACAAACAACAAAAACGCAAAAATACCTTTTTTTTTAATTTTTTAACGTGAATCGAACGAGACTAAAAAGAAGTTAATCGAGTCAGTCGTTATTAAAAAATGGCTGATTAAAAAATGTCCCCTCCATTGAAATGCCTGATTTTTGCGTATAAGAGACACAGTGTGCTCGCGCAGTTCGAGCGCCACTTTGTTGCGCGAGGCACTACCGCGCCTCTTGATTTTAAGACATTAATTCGCGTGAGTTTTCTTTATAAAAAAAAATGACATATTTAATAATGGGCTTGAAAATCGAAAAACAGCTAACTCAAACAAGGATGTAACTTTGATAAACGCAGAAATATTCGCGACTTTTGCACGTACAATTCTCGTCAAGCTAGTGATATGTATCATAAATGATATTCGCGCGCAATGTTGGGTAGTAAAGCTCTTATCAACGAGAGGCAGCAGCATCCGGTGAGAAACGGGAACACGTCGCGCGCATTCAGATGACGCAGTCCGTCTTCGGATAGACATGGACCGATGGCTAGAATGACTGCGTGATGCGAAAAGCCACCATCAAGCAAGCAGTAACACTCGAGGCGGCGTATTACGAGGATTGGGTATGAGAAGAGTACGACGAGAAGGTACCTAAACCGTGTTCTCTCGGGCGGTGCCACAACTTATCTCCGTGAGCTGGGAACCCGATGGGGGCGCGGATAAGTCTCGTACATAGCGAGAATGGCGCGAATGAAATAAATAAGAGTCAACAGAGGAAAGAGCGGGATTGGGGAGAGAAGGAAAAAGAGCGCGAGTTGCAAACCGCACCGTGCGGATAAGAAGAGAGAGGAAGAGAAAGAGAGAGAGACGCGGTAAGCGCGCGCGCAAGATGAAATGGAATTTCTGTCGGTTGGGTTAGATAAACAGCCCGCAATTTCGCTCGCGCGACAGAAACCAACCGAAAAGACGACAGCGCGACGCACGTTTTTCCCTTCATCCCCTTGTTCTCCTTCCGCTTTTATTTTCGGAGCTCGCGCCGTCCCCTTGTTCCGCTTAGAGTGCAACTTCTCGGTAGAGTCCTTCCGCGTTTTATCTTCCGTTATATCGCCACTTTTATTACAATCGACTCGACCGATTCTCTTTTTTTTTACACTTATTTTCCTTTTTTATCTTCTCTTCCCACGTCCTTCCCACGTATCGCTGATCCCCCCGTCGCCGAAAAGTAAACGTAGTTACTGCCCTACGCAACTTTCTGTATACCCAGCCCTTACATTTATTTTTCTTTTTTTTTTTCTGTGTGCCAACTTCCGTGCTGCCATTTGATATTTTTCTCTCGTCTTCCTCCATCTTTTCTTTTGATTTCTTTTATATTTCTCTCTCCTTTTCTGCAGAATTGTGTTCTGCATTTTTATCCGTATATTTCTATACCATCCTATCTTGATTCGATAGGATGCTTGCGATGAACTTTCAATTTCGTATATTTGAAATTTTTGCACGTTTTGCTTATTCTTTGTATTTATTTTTTTCTGTGTTACTTTTTTGGTAGTTTTTAATCTCTGATATTTTTCATTTTTATCTATAGTCTATTTCCGTTTATACATATATATTTTTTGTGAAATTTTTTCTACGTTTCTATATTTGTTCTTTTGTCAAAAACCGTCACATTATAGATTACTTATTTATTTTTCATTTCTCTTTCTTCTCTTTATTCTCGATCGAATTATTCAATTTTTACTTTAATATTTGCCACACTGTCAGAATTATTTTCTCATTCTTGTTTTATTTTTCTTTTATCTTCTATATAAAAATTGTAAGTATTTTATCTTTTGTGAGTAATTATACATATATGTATAATAAAATTAGATTTGTTATATACGCTTATGTCTATAATATATTTATATTTAGTTTCTTCTATATATATTTTTCTCATATATATATATATATTATTTTTTTCTTATATATAATATTGTGTGTTAGTTTTCTTATATATATACAATAAAAACTGAATATATTTATGTTCAGTTTCTTAGCACATTTTTCCTCTTCTATTTTTAACGTTTTCGTAATCTTACATCTTTTTTATGTCTATCTTTTAACGCCAATCGCACTTTGATGTTTTGCTTGTCCGTCCGTGCTCTCGTCATTTTTCTCTTTGATTTATGCTCTCCCATTGATCTTTTTCACAAAATCTCGCCCTTTATTTTTGTCACGGTTTTACAACTCTACTTCTCCAGTCTTCATTGTTCTTCATATTTATACGTTCGCTGTTTGTATTCTTTTTTTACGATCGTTGATCACGTTCGTCATAAATCGAAAATTAATATATTCGAGCGATACCATAATTTAACACAATCATATAACTTTTTTTTTATAGAGAGCAATTGATTTTATACAACGTGTTAAGTAAAATATTTTTGAAATTTTATTTTATTTTTTTTTTAATAATCGATTTCGCTTTTTGTGTTTCATTTTTTCGTCGCGAATTCTTTTCAGTTTAACCAGTTTCCTTTAATACGCCCGGCAGAAGAGAAGTGTTCGATATCTTTGGACGTGCGCCTACGTGGCTTGTTTGAGAATAGCGAGTGCATATCGCTCCGGTAGCCATCACTGAATAGTAAGCCATGTCCCATGGTAACTTTCGTTCAAAGTCGTTTTCAAACATTTTCGCGTCTTGTTCTTCTCTCGCTCGAATTGTGCCACATAATGCGTTCTCTAGTTTCCGCCTACATCGCGACCTACATATTTCTCTCTATACACTCGCGCGTCTCCCGTCTTCTCTTTCTTCCATCTATGTAGATCGGAATTTCTTAGCAATTTACATCTCTCCGCGCGAACCGCCCCTGAGAATATCAGACTCCGCGCGCGTATCGCTATGCCACGACACTTGTGTGCTTTTGATTTTTGTTTTGGTTGCATGCTTCGCGCACAACATGAAAGTCACCGCTATTAAGTACTCGCGGTATTTGTCGAGGAATGACTGACAAAGAACGGGTTTTCGCGTCTGAGCATTTCGACCAGCGCAGTGATTCTTCCACCGTTCTGTTCTCTTTTTGTGCGTTTTGTCTCAGAATAATTTGACGGTTGTAAAAATTGATTACGTATGCACATATATTTTAATCATTTTTATTTTTAAATATATTTTAAACGTTAAAATTATTAAATTGACACGCAAGGACTCTTTTATTCTTTTATTTAAATTGAAATACTTTTATTAGCCATTTTTTTATTGGCGTCTCTCCGATTGTAAAATAATTCAAAACAACAGTAAAATATTCTACTCTTTTTATTATACTAGCACAACACAGGCGCGCGCTATGCGCATATAATTATTTTTATTTTAACGTATTGTATCACAGTGAACACAATCTGTCACCGCATAATGACAGCTAGTATATATACGTTTTACAAACCATATAATACACATGATGTATAATACATATGAGTTAATATACTAGATGTTAGTGTATTTATGTTACTTTTATTTATAAAAAAAAGTCAAACGTTTCGTTATCTCTTGGATTTTCTGCAGTGCATTAACTGAATAAATAAAACCGAAGAGATAGAACCGTTTGAATTTTTATTCATGAATAAAAGTAATATAATTACATTAACATCTCTATTAGCTAGCATTGACTTCTACTAATTTGAAATATTTTTCTGTTTTTTTTTCTTTTTTTTTTTTAACACGTTTCACGCCGCTTGGGTCGCATTACGCTCCACTTTTTCCGTTTTCAAGCCATTTGACATTTTTTCTATTAAATGAGAATTTTTGAAAAAATGTTTTGTGTAAAATCGTGCATTAAACTTTAAATATAATGTTTAGCGCGGTTATCATACCGTGAATCGTTTACGCCACGCGCGGCGTGACGATCATTTTTTCCGATCGTCCGACCGAAGAGTCACCGAAAAAATCGATCCGGCATCAAAATGCGTTAAGTATATTTTCATTTCAAAAATACATTTTTTTCAACAATATAACGCATATTTTAAATGCAAAATTGGTGTGTAATAAATTTGAACAAATTCGCGAGATACCTGACGATGCGACGGCATCGTCCAATTTTCTCTTCCCTAGTCTGAATGCAAACCTCGTTCGAGGTATATTCGCGTATCTAGAAATGCCGGGCATCATCTGATGTGTAGCACGTGTTAGACCGCTGAGAGAACGCGTCGTATATTCGTGAGAAAAAGTCGACGGATAAAGGCGCGGATCTCGGTGTATGACTTTCGAGTAAACGTTGCGGCCTGTTTATAGGATCGTATTGTTCTTTATGGCACTTTCGCGTACGCGTGCGAAGTTTGTTTGATCTACACAAGACAAGAGCGTTATCTAACACACGTATTTGCCATCATCACGTGTGACCGTGTATGTTGTTTTTTACGAGACATTTCAAACAGCCTCTCTCATCGAGATTTATCTTATCTTTATGTCGCGTAAACTTCAGTGAAGGGAGATAAATATCGGTGTACCACTATTCTCCGTACTTTATTTCTCTTTTTTTTCATTACGTATGTGTTCAACAAATTGCGGTTTCTTATGATTACAGTACGGAAAAGCTATTCCGAGAAGCTATTTTACTGTGCGGTGTGTAAAACCAAAAATTGTTTCTTTTTATTTACACATGTAAAAATACAGAGAAAACAGATTAATACCGCGAATGTTTTACATTCACATTTTACACGCGACAATTCGAGAACCTTACCAACGTCCATTCTTCACAAGCGCGTCTCTCGATGTATACCCAGAGAAAAAGTGCTACCACAGCCTTCGGTTGATGTGCCTTTACCTGACCAGGTTTCCGCTTCGCTACACAAGGAAGACTTCGTTCGTTTGTGAGAACTTCGAGCGTTGTCGTAGCCCTGAGGAACTTCACATCGAACGTGCCTCGCAGAAACTTTCACGGTTGGGGTATATCCGCCGCGGTTGAGATCGCCGCCGGTCCATTCGTTAGCCAACTCCACTATCTCGCGCTTCGTGTTCTGTAGCGTTTTCTCCTTACCGAAAAAGCTTCGCGTGTTTCGATTAAATATTTTTTACACGACGACCAGATGTCCCGACCGAGGTTGATTAACTTGCACGATTGCTCTTGCTGCAAATCGAAACCGCGAATATATATCGTAGCGCACAGTCGACCAGTTCCATTGCCAGCAATGTGAGTTCGAGGAATTTCGAAAAACCGATTAGTTCTCGCAAAAAAGCACATAAAAGGGAATTTTATAATTTTCTTTTTTTTTTATTTTATCAAAGCAACAAAAATTATTATGGAGAATCGAGAGAGAAATTTTATGTTACTTTAAAATCCAAAACAAAAGAACTTTTTTCGAAGCGATCATTTGTGTATTGACATGTTCTCGCTGTAAATCTCACATTATTCGCGAGAACGAATTTTATGATAAAAGAATCGTTTGTATCTTTTATGCCTCTCTAAAATTCGAATATCGTGGCCGAGAGAAGCGTCACTCTTTATTCACAAGCCTTCCTTTGTCGTTAACCAAATTTGCAGATTTGGAAACCCCATCGGGTTTCTAATACGGGACCCTCGAAACATCTCATTCCTCCGCGCGACTTCATTATTCACCCGCATTCTTCGTCTCTCAGCTCTGTCTTTGAACACAAATTCGCCGTTGTGAGAGACAATCTGAAGGGTCAAAGGAATGCTCCTTTAATGAATCGTTTATGAATCAGAACCCGATTTTGGTAATCTTTCCTTTCGACGCGCCGATCTCGCGCTCCAACGAGGAAAACTCGTGAATATTTTATTGTCCGGCATTATGGTGTGAAATAAGACGGTCTTTTATCCCGATTAAAAGGAGAATGGAAAACGACCACTTTCACGTCGGAACGGAACACAAATCCGCTAGAATTATATTTATTTCCTCTCTGTAAATCCAACGTCCCAACGACTAAAAAGGCTAAATTTATCCATTAAGACGATTGATAACATCGTTCTTATTTTATTATCTTTTCTGGCATTCATTACACGCAAGGATTTAATTTGTAAGACTACTCTGATTATGTATTTTATTTTCTAATTATGAATGACGTAACAAATCGGTGATATTATCGCAAATGAAACAAGGAAGAACGAAAAATTGCGCTGTCAGCGAATCGACGAATCGAAATTGACTCGTAAAATGCAAATACATCCGTCTCGTCCGTTGTAGCAACAATAGAGATATAAATGAAATTTTCCCGCTTCTCTCGCGGGACTGCCGTTTATCGAACAGCCGACTGCAGACAAAACCTGCCGCGCATCAGCGCAAATCTGTTTTCGTCTATCGCCCAAAAACGACGATATCGCGAAACTATGAGAGACAAAAAAAAAAAAAAAAAAATAATCTACAATGATCGACTCTCTTGCAAAACAAAATCCGCTTTTGGCGTGGCTCAGCGAAACGATATGACGAGAAAAAAATAAAGACTAAAATTGTCAGCTGATTAAAACGAAAACAGACGCGTTTGGAGCGATCTTGGTAAAGAGCTACGGTGCGAACGTGGCAGAAGCGATTCACGTAGCGCGCGAGAAAGAGTGAAAACCGCCGGTATTCTTAATTGAGACCAAAAGCTCGAAAGGGAGAGAGGAATGAATGAAGGAAGGAAGGAAGGAAGGAAGGAAGGAAGGAAGGGAAGCAGGGTTTGCAGATACAAGGCTTGCAAATCTGATGCAAACGGACGATTCATCTGGCGATGCCGGCAATTAGCGTAATACAATTTTGTCGCTCGCGCGGCTTTCGATCGCAGATATATCCGCCTTGTAATCGAATCCCGCGCGCTGCGTCTGTATCGGGGAATCAACGTTATAAACTAATGCCAGATACGGCCAATGTGATTACTCTCGATTCTGTAACCAGAAGGCGAGAGCTATCGCGAATCCGATTAGAGATGCTCTAAGCAATGATTCGTCGCCTTCGGACCTGATGTTTCATAAGTGATAAGAAGATATAATTATTATTGCGACGATCAAAATGACTGGTGGTCTTATTTCAAAATAACCGAACTGTAATTTAAGACCGAAATATAAAACCGTAATTTCTAAAACAATTCAAAGATTTTGGATTTCTCTCCGAAGATGTCTTCAGATCTTAGTTTATTTTTAAAGATAAAAATCTTTTGTGATAAAAATTTTAAATATAGAAAAATAAACTAAGAGATATATATACATATTCTTTTTCTTTTGTCATTTTAATATATTGCAAAATTTCGATAAGACAAGCAAACTAAAATACAAAATTCAATACTGAATTGAGAATAACGTTATAGTCGTAGAACAATAGCGCGGTACGGATGATCTCACGGGAGAGAACAACGCGAGACTTTGTCCCAGTGCGGATATTTGGTTATGATACACGATTACACGAGCTTTGAGACTGGAGAGAGAGATCGACGCGAGATATCGAAGTCGAAACATCGAACTTTTTGGAAATATACGCAACGACCCGGATTTTCATGTGTATGGCAGCGCTCCGACGTTCGGCAAAAATCGCCGTAGCGACGCTACGGAAGCGAGACGGATTTCGATGGGGCGTTCGTTTCGTTTGTGGGCTTTTGCGATTGACGCGACGACGACGTCAAAAGAGTTGCGTTCTGTTCGATAGGTTGGAAACGGATAAAGACACCGTTTCTCTCCGAGAACGCGAAGGCGTTTCTGCGAACTTTCGTCGCATTTGTCGCTCGCGTAATGGTCGTTCCTCGTTTCGCCGAAGTTTCGTACGTGTGTATCTTCTTATTCCTCGCTTTTTCATAGGATTTACATGTTGTTATGTTCGCACTTTCGTCGCGCTATCTTTGCCCTCGCAATCCGCCCGCGTGCGAAGCTTTCCTCCTCCCGAGTAAAATTGAAATTTCTGCCGTACGAATATAAACGTCGTTCCCATTCTGCTACCATTCCATTTGCATGTATTTATTACACATGTTAAAGGTTAGGAGTTAGATTTAAATAAACATAGTAGAGACATTTACTTTAATTTATCTACATTTCGGGGTATTCAATTTTCTAAGTAAACTTGGGTTTGTAAATAAAACGGGATACACAAATTTATTTTTGCCAACATGTCGGCGACCTGTTACGAATGTACATACACATTTGTGAAATATTTATACGAGAATGTTGCTTTGATGTGGATTTCAAAGAAGTCTCGGAACAGAGAGACTTGTTTAATTAACCAACAGGGTCACGTTTGCGCAGACGTTGATGACAGAAAAAAAAACAAGAGACGTCGCGTTGGTGGTCTCCACCGATAAATCGCGGAGCAACCGAAATTTTCAAATCTTAATTGCGGTGAAATGGTGTGTAATGACGTGAAATATTGCCCAGAAAAAGATGCTGACTCTTATTACAGCTGAGCAGACTCCAAATCTTTTAATCTGAAGCCTCCCGACCCCGCGCACCTGCAGGAAAATGCTGACCCGCTACTTCCACTGCCAATCTGTTACGGTCGCAAGAGAGTATTTTCGTGTGGGCTTTTTTCATTCTCTTTCGCGTTTCTCTTCGCCGTCGCCACCTAACATCACCATTTCCCGGCACGGGAGAGTTGAATATTCATACGCGACTATTTTACTTTCGACTAATTTCATTTTATAACGCGCACACACACACAGACAATTAAAATCAGGCCGTTAAAACTCTTATTTGCGGCACGTTTGTTATGTCGCGCTCAATTTCTTCTAATATTTATATATTGAATTGAATGGGTAATCTAGACACAAAATAAACCTATCAATTGTCGCGAACGTGTCGCGTTTTAAAAAAAAAAAAGAGAAAAGAGTTGGAAAATTCGTGTTGTCTTTGCTCGTGGAATTTTCGCGGAAACGATGAAACTCGGCTCGTTGCCAATTAAACGCGGACGACTCGTTAGCGGGGAAACAAGAGGTGGCTTTATTTTAATCTCAAACAATGGTGAGGGAGCTCCCTTCGACAGATACAAGCACACGATGACGTTGCGTTTTATTTCGCGCGACACTTTGTTTCGCCGTCGTCGCGTCGCTTTTACATCCCCTATTTGGTTAACGTCCTTATTTATTCGCCCGTCATAATTATGACGCTCCCGTCGTGTTTAATGGAACGAATTTCCCAGAGCGAAATGTCGCACCTGCGTGTGTGCGGGCATAATGCATCGCTTCGAAAATTCACATCGAACGTATATACATATAAACGTCGCTATTCGCGAGTCGGTTTCTCACTCGACGATATTAATTCGAAAATCACGGATGACTAAACAGCCCTACCTCATACGGACCGGCCGCGATACGTGAAATAGTTTTACAATAAATCACAAAACTGTACGTGTGGGAAATCTGTATGTTGTTCGTCTGATAAAAAGAGAATTATATGTTAAAAATTTTCCGAGTGCCATTATTTGAAAACAAGTTTTATTATTTTAGTAATAAAGATCAATTTATATAATTAGTTTTTATTATTTTGGTAATCATTAATTTCTGATTATTATACGAATTATGATTATAATTGGTGTTTATTTTGTTACGAAAGTAACAAATAAAAACTAATTATATAAATTCATCTTCAAGAAAATAATAATCAAGAAATAACATTTCAAACTTTTTAATAAAATTATGTGAGATAAGAAGAGAAAATTCTGTTTGTGATTATAGATAGGTTTTTAGAAAATGATAATTATTAGATAGCTTTTTAGAGAAAATATTCTAGTGTATGTGTGTGTGTGTGTGTGTGTTTGTGCTGTTATGTCGCAATTATCCTGATTGACCTCGCCGCAACCGTTGGCTTCCAGGTTAAGAAGGGCGCGTGGCAGGGCCGTAGTGTCGAAGTGAATGCAGAAGGGGCGCAGGCGCCGAGCCCAGGGCGGTTGTCAGTCGTCGACAGAAGCTGAAACGCGCGGCTTCGCGAGATCGCTGTATAAACGCGAAACGGTGACGTAGTCGGGTGACGGCGTGACACGCCGACGCAGGTATCCACGTTTGGCGCGCGCCAATTATCGACAAGAAGAGCGGCGTTTCGAGTTCGCGATAACAGCCCGGTCGCGCCGACGAGACTGACGTAACGTTAGAGATATGGACCTTACGAATGTATTTTTAATCGCGTGGTGTCGTAAATAAGAAAATACCCCGAGTCAAGAATCTTGTAGTTGGAGTGCATTTACGTATTAATGTGAGTATCCATTCAGTTTTTCATACTTTGTGCTTTCGTCATAAATTGTTTTTTTTTTAACCATTTTTTGTTATGTAAATAAACTCTGAAAATTTTATCTACGAAATTACAACTCGATTGACCGTATACGTCTCGAATTTCAAAAACAAACGACAAAAAAGTGAATGTTTCACACATTTTTCGCAGCAAAGCTAAAACAGAAAACTGACTTTGACAAATCCACTGCTGAAGGGAAATTCTCTTTGCCAACCATTTCGCAAATTCTCTATAATAAAACCTGAGAGCGTACTATTGAATTTTTTCGGTAACAATATTTTTTTCAGGATACTTTTACACCGCCAGTAGCGATTTTAATACTTTTATCAAATATAGCTACATGTAATATAGCTATATATAGCCGGCAGCGGTTGTTCACGCGCTTGCACGTGATACTCTATATATTTATAGTATATATATATATATATATGTAGTATCAATGCGCTAACGCCGGCCAGATAGAAATCATGAAGAATGATGAGAATCGTGATGATACGAAACGAGCGAGTATAGAACTCGGTTATCAATTTGCGATAATCAACGACCATGATATTTTATTTAATATAATAGTCACACACACGGGATATTAATTTCCCTTGCGTATAATTCTTTGCTTTTCTGATGATAAGCCACGGGTCTCCAACACGGTCGATAAATCCATTAAGGTCGATAAATTCAGTGAAATGAATTTATCTACGCAAACTTCGTGAAAAGTGTGTGTACGTGTGCGCGTGCGTGTGTGCAGTATGTGTGTGTTAATAAAAATGTATTATTTTTCACTGAATTTGCAATTCGTGAAAAAAATAAGTATATTTTAGATTAAATTTTTTATCATCAAAAAAGCGATATTTTTTATTCAAGATCTGTTTAATAAAAAGATGATTGGGCAAAATTTAGTCGTAAATTGAAATGCTTTAGAACGTCGTAGGAAATATCGTCAAAGTTCGCAATTTAGATAAAGATCGCAGTATCGAGCTTTGCCTATTGTATTGTGTCGCCGCCGGGTGCCGACCGTATCTTGAATCTAATCAGTTCACTCGATTTCCTGCTATATGAATTGCGGTAACGGCAACTACCGTGCTTGCTGTGAAATATGTCTGACCACAGATACGGCGCAACTACTGCCTGCGCGCGCGCGGCTTTAAATAAATTTCATCTCTTATCAAGTAATCTTATTTCTACGCGTGAAAATTCTCGAACCCGACATTTCCCTTTCCCTCAAACTGTATACAGTACATATTGACCGGTTGCAATGTGTACATATTGACTGGTGCAATGTGTACTCTCGCAACTTATTACCGAAAACCAAGCTAAACATGAAATGTAATGCAAAAAAAAAAACGTGAAATTTAATTACGCGGTTTTTCGAAAGTATATTGTTTATTTAATATCTCAAATGTAATTATATTAAGAAATAGTTTTTTATATTGAAAAATATTATTTAAGAAATATATGTTTTTACTTTATCGCGATTTTATGCACAAAATTATAAATAGTATGAAAATTTCTACAAAATCAAAAAAGTTGCTTACTCACAAATTGCATAAAATATTTACAGCTACATGTGCAAATGGAACATTGCACGAATTATTTGCGAAAATTATCTGGATAAATATTTAGCGGCATAGTTATTAGTTAACACTGTTATTAGTTGTGCAATTCTAAATTGTGCAATGCCATTGTAATTAATAATACGTGTATATTGCTTTTCAATTATGATAATACAATGCATGTAACAATATAATATAATACGTGTTTGAGAAACTATAAATAAGCCTGAAATACAATATAAAACAATAGATTTGCGAAATTGACACATATAAATAAGTACGCAAGCAATTTCTTCGTGAATTAAAATGTACTTTGATTAGCCAAAGCATACATGAAGATGCAACTTATTTGGAGAGACTAAAGTCTTTTACCAGATTAATTTCCGTGCCATAATTACAACGCTTTGCGCAACTTCTGTATGCAAGCTTGTATTTATTTTGCCCGCTTACATATTGTGCTTTGTTCAACTCTTGTTACATCATCACAATTACAAGCACTAACTTTATAACCAACTACCGAAAACTAGAGAAATTTCAACGACGTAGGCGCTTCATTCTCATTTGTTTAGAGAAATCAGAGCGTCATAAAATAATCAAGTTACATATTCTTGTTTCAACAACTGAAAATTCCGCGGCACGTGTGTGTGCGCGGTAAGCGTCAATATATTTTGTTAAAACTTTTCTAATAGCGTAATCTTGTTTTATCTCACACAAAAACATGTTTTTTTTTTGCGTGGAAATTTTTTATTTTCACTCAAGTGACTTCCATTGATCGGGTTTAAATCAGCAGAATAATATTGAGTTTTTATATACTCTGTATTTCTCTGTATCGTTGATATAGATATATATTAGAGTATTTTTTAACGGATATTGCAAGTTTGCGTTGTGTCTGGCTACGAATATATTCAGAGTGTTTATTTGAAAAGTTTTTACCTCAATATCTCTAAAGTGTACGCTGTATAAAAACATGTCCTACATAAAAGAATATGAGAATTTTGAGAGGAATATACGTGATGGTGATACCTTAAAAACTATGTGAGTAGCGATTTTCCAAGGTCAACGTTGTTTTCTTAAATGGAAAGTGATATTTTTTATTACGGAATTTGCAGATAATTTTATATCTACAATTTTTTATGATTTAATGTTTTTTTTACTGACAATATATTAAAAGTAAGTACAATACGTGTATGTGCTTTGTCTTCGTGTGAGTGTGCATGCATGCGTGCGTGCGTGTGTGTGTGTGTTCGTGGCAAGTTATAAACACAAAAAAGATGAAGTTCTCAACTTTTGCGGCAAGCTTCGAACTCGTCTTTTCATTAGTCTGCGAATACGATCTTAATCCTCGAAAACTATAAGCTTCCGGAATTTATTATCGAAATGTCAACATGACAGATTTTATATTACACACACGATAACTTGGTAGTAATTAAATCTTGTAACAAAAACACTTCGTGTGTGTAATTTTCATTATTTTAGCGCTGGTAAAAAAAAGAAAATACTTTTTTCGTCGTCGTAATTCTCTTCACGTTTTTAATTAAGTTTTTGCTAAAGAGAGTTTGGAGAGAATTACGTATATATATTTTTGCATGTGGATTATGGAATTATTTATCGCACAATTTTGTCGCAATTTATTCGCAAGTACCTCAAAATTCACATTCTCCTAATTAAACACTTATTATAAAAACAATTAAGATAAAAAAGCTGTGTAAGTGTGAATATTAAAAATGATATAAATTATTGTACTTAAAAATCCGGAAAAAATGTGAAATTTAAACGCTATAAACTTTCTCATCAGTTTTTTTTCTTTATTTTTGACCGCGCGTTTTCACGAGATCTTCTCTCGGTCTTCCATTAAGTGAGGTCAGTGACCTAACCACCATCTCTTTCCGAGAAAAGCTCCGAATCCTTGGAGAAGATGGCCCGGTGGTGGCAAAACATCGTGTGGTCACGCGATTCCGCAGATCTTTGCGCACTTTTTTTCCTTTCCGAATCAGCCGCGCGCCCGGTAGGAAAGAAAATGAGGCGAGGGAGAGGGCGCAGCTGGCGCTTAGGGGAAGAATTTGAATAAAACCTGCGGCGAATAGGGCTTTGCCTTATCCCATTCCGCCGCTATTCACCTCTTCGCGCGGGAAAGAAATGCAAGTTTGGTGAGAACTCGTAAAAAGCCACACACAGTCGGATTCCCCGCCGCAGTCTCTCGACATCTCGACATCTGCGGACCGAACGGTCGATTCGCCGCCGCTCTCTTTCTCTCTCTCTCTCTCTCTCACTTTTCTTTTCTTTTCTCCGCATCTTATCTATCTTATTATTTTATTTTTCACCGCGAGTCAGCATCGGCCATTTGCAAAACGGTCGCGCGATTTGCAAAACTCTTCGTTCGTCGTTCTTCACGTGCGTAGCGTTGATGCTCACGCGGGATATTCTGTTCCTTTTCGTTGTCTAGCGTCATTCAGAGTCGTTAAGAACCATTTCGCCAGCGGCGTTATTCCCGCCATTACGTGATCGTGAAACGCAGCATGCCTACTGGTGGAGATTGCGCGTTTTACTCAAGACAAAGGACAGAATTGAAGCGGCGGATGCTGCGAGAGCGAAGGATGCGCCTCAAACCGATGCGAGTTTAATGCAACCGTTGCGCTTACGTAGGAAGCGTTTAATAGCGCGTTCATATATACGCTGTGTGTAAAGCTGGAGAGCTTTCTGCAGCACAGCGGATCTTTTGTAATTATCGAACTGTGCGTGCACGCACAGTCTTCTCTAATTTCTATCAAGACTGATGCGTTTGCGTAACATTGATATAAACGAGAATTAAGTGACAAAATCGAACATTTCTCATAAAAAGATTAATTTATATATATATATTTTTATTATTATTTTATTTATTAT